>NC_050586.1:15100000-15400000 GCF_013368585.1 Megalops cyprinoides
ATACCACTGTACTTCATGAGTATATATATTTAAACATAAACACATTTATATAGAATTAATATGTTATGAATATTTGACTTGTCATAATCTCATAATTATCTAGCCCTTTTAGTCAAAAAGGTAAGCCTGTTCAGGAATGTATCCACTGATGGCACTGGACCTTAGGGAAAATCAGATTCAAGTCCTGACAAACTTGTTTATGTCAGGGTTTCTAGCGTATATGTACATATATGCACACACACAAACCCAACCCTATATATGCACAATATACTAATATTATATTACAAAATATATGTACATTATTTTACCTTAATATAACCAGGTGTGTGAACAGAGAAGTCATATGTTATGTTCATTGCTGACCTGGGGAAACATGATGGTGATGGGGTGTAAGCAACTATATGAACAGATTATAGGGAATGGCTGAAATTAGGAGAGGACAACAGGGTCAATGCCCCTGCCCTTTCCAAAAAAAATTACAAAGGCAAGTTAGGACCTTGGGTTAAAATCTTCCTTCTGTCTGATAACTCCTATAGCTCAGTGTCCCTATCACTACACTTAGACAGTGGTACACTACTCAGGCCAGAGAGGGAACTGGCTCCCAGGAGCCCTCCAAATTCTAGCATAAATCTGTTAGCCCCGTGAGGTCTCCCACACAGTAATAACCAAGCCTGGCCTTGGCTTCATTTAGTCAGAGAAGGCTGCGGGATGATACGGCTGCTAGCCAGTGTTCTCTTTATTTTACATGGACAAGCTCTAATATCCAATGACATTTTAAACAGCTTTTTCACGCAGCGTCTCAAGCACACCTCTACACTGGTGCTCCTGCTTGCTGGATCGGGGCTCTTTGAAAGCGGGAAAGGAGACAACAGCTACCCCTCCCACTATTCCCCCGTGTTAGACGCCTCCTCCCCGCCCACCCCGACCCCAACCCCAGGTTAGCCCCCAGGCCCCAGACATGCCGGAGATTACCTGGAAATCGAGAGAACAGAGAACACCTTTTTAGAGAGAGGTGACGAGGACGAGACGACGCCACTGAGAGGGGGAGAGAGAGAGGGACACAGCTGAAAGCAGGAGACCAGCAGGAGAGAAACACAGGGAAAGAGTTGGACTAGGGGAAAGGGGAAAGAGCCAGGCGAGGACACAGACAGCTTCCCATGAACCCATTGAAAAGAATCATTTACACAAACTGAAAAACACACATGTATTAAATTCATTCATCTAAAAATAGAATATATTATTTACGTTTCTTTGGATAATTTTGCACTGGGGCCATGTGTTCTACAATGTAATTGACCTGACTGAACATAATCTAATAATCATAAATCTAATTTCACAAAGTCTGAATTATCTGACTTAGACTACTTAACTACTTTAATTATACCCCTGCTTTCCTGGCCACTGTTTGTCATTCTACCATTTTGCCATTTAAAAAAAAAAAAAAAAAAAAATCACTAATAACTGAAAAAGTCACAGCAAATGCATTCTGTCGTCACCTATATTTTTTTCCCCTAAGAAGTAAAACGCGAGAGGGTCTTGCTACCGGGAGAACAAAGGATGGAAGATCAGATCAGATGTGACTCCCGAGACCGTGCAGCACCATCCCCGCGGTAAACCGAGCATCGTCAACGCTGAGAACAGCCAGTGAGCAAACTGCAGGCACACACACACATGGAGACGCAAAGCACGCAGAGCTGTTTATGCATTCTGGGCAGTCTGCTGCACACATATTACTTTATGTTCGAATAACGAGAATCAATCTCCAAGTAAACCTTAGACAGTGCGCTTGTGTACTGTAGTGTCTTGTGTGCACATGGTAAAAAATGTTAACAACAAAGCAAGACTACGCCGCGTACTTAATTATCCGAGACTGATATTTGAACAAAAGAGGAAGTGCTGCAGAAGGAGGTAAAGACAAAATGTAAATGTCAGACACAGCACTGTCTCTCCATGACCTGAGGATGAAAGCTGAGGACCTGAGAGAGAGGGGAGGGGGGGGATCTCAGACAAGACAACAACCCTAATTAGGAACAGAGGAAGGCACTGAGTGAGAGAAAAAATAGCCTTCTTTAATTGGAAAGAGGGAGGGAGACAGATCAAAGAGAGTAAACAGTTCCAAAAGATCACCTATAGTTTATTTACAATGTATTGCTCCTAGGACATTATCAAATGAGAATTAAATCTTTAAAAAATACAGGTCAATATGCTGCAATCTAATTGTATAGCCACCACACTCATTGATCTGTGCTACTTGACATCACTGACTACATTTACATGCACATTAACAGTTTAATGTGACCCTGAATATTCAAGTATTCTTTGACATAAGGAAACACAATCATGTGAACTTGTCATAAAATCAATGTCATCACAGAATAAAAATGGTTGTAATAAAAAGATATGGCCACTAGGTGTCAGTAGCCCAACACGTCAGAATTTTCATCAGTGGTGAAACATTACCCACTACAGGACAGCTGAGCAGAGTCCTTTAATTCAAAGAACGGTGTCAATTAGTGATCAGATACTTTGGGTTAATGTGCTCATTTGCTGGTGTGACGGGCAGGTAAAATGGTCTAAGGATGCTCCCCTCAGATCTGCGTTTCCTCCAGCTTTTACTGCGGCCATCTTCACAGGCAGGAACTACAGTCAGTGCAAATTCTGCAAACCACCCTGCCAGCCTTGTTCAGAAATATTTCACAGTGGCCATTTTTAGGCCATTCACATTCCACAGTTGAAAAATTAAGGTGGCAAGCATGTAAATGAATTTAAGCCTGCCAAGTAAACCAGTAACTCCCCAGAGAAACATTACCTGATCTTTGGTCCCTTGTGTAAACACACTTCAAATTGAATAAATGCAGAACCGTGAAAAACTGTACGGTGAAACCAGCCATAAAGGAATTCATCTAATGAATAATACAGAAATGAAAAGTGCCTCTTTAAAAAGCATTAAAAACTCTGCTACACTGAAGAAATAAGACAGACAGAGAGAGGACAGAAACGTGGTCAGAAGGACAGACTCACCCAAGGTTGGGGCACTTAAAGCCATGACTCCATAGAAAGAGAAGGGTCCGGTCTCAAACTTCATGTTCTCATTTCCTGCCTCCACCTCAACCCGTCCCTGTGGATCCGAAATACATTGTTACAGGTCAACACACACACACACACATCTCTCTACACGTAGACACCTATGTGCTGCCACACTCACACACAGACACACACGGGCACACAGACCGAGGTTACCACACTGCGGACTCAAATCTTTTAGCCAGGAAACACAGACAGACAGAGGCAGATGGCTTGATGAATGGATGGACAGAGAGCAGGGCAGCAGTGTGGATGCACTAACTCTGCCTAACACTTGTGCTGAGGGCTGGACCCCGCCGCTCAGGCCGGTGGACAGACCGAGAGACAGACATGGCAAGGCAGCCTCAGCGCTGTAGAACTCCTGCCCTGCCTCTAACCAGGAATGTGTGAACTGCAGCAACAACACAGGACAGTTAATCCCTGCACTTGGTCAGGAACTTCGGGAATCTCCCCCAGCACAGACACACAGAGTGGGCATGTCCCCTACTGCCTCGCATCATCCCCCTGCTGCGACCCCTGCCCCTGCTGCCTCCCCCAGCCCCCTCCCCCTCACTCTCCCCTGCAGTCTTCCTCAAGCCACGCTAACCCCCTCCAGCTAGACTCCACACCCAGCCTCTGCAGTCCGGTCCAGGCTTGAGGACACGAGTGTGGAGCCTGGGCAGGGAGAGGTTTCCACTGCTGTCGTGAAAACATAGTGGCACACTGCGGACCAGAAAGGACACGGTACTGTTCACGCTCCAGTCAACCCTAGTGGGCAGTTTTATTAAGTATTATGAGGTTTTACACACTTTCATGTGTGAACAAAAGGAATGTGTTAAATAATTGTTTTTTCAGTAACCAGTGACCAGACTCTATTTGCTAAAAATAGAAAGAAACAGCAGGAGAAAGGAAGGGAGGAGAGCAGGTGAGACAGTCATGGAGGATGAGGGGAGTTATTCTAGTCTGACCTGTTTCTCTTTGAATCTGCACATCAGCCAGCTTTTGTAACAGTTGTAATAGCAAACACTGTCGACACAGTACATTTCCACTACCTGCTGCTGGCTTTTACAGCTAATTTCCTGTGCTATCAGCACTTAAACTGTGACAGAAATACAGATTTTTAGTATCTACCCAAGGGGAGTAATAATGAGGTAATGCGGTCTAATGCCAAAGGATATGAAATGAAACCATTCCAAAGGCACAACAAACCACTGCGACATAATAGGCTTAAAGGCCGTTTATTTTCAAATTTCTAAATTAGCATTGTGCCCCTCTGTTCTTGCCATAATTCATGATCACTAACCTTTAAATAATATTACCTATGATGTCAAAATTCCACCTACACCTGTAACTAAACCTACATTAAGGCACAATTACCATTCAGTGTTGACAGAACAGCATTTTTCTCATTTGTGAAATTTGGCTATACTGTGCTATTGGTCCCTAAGGCAATATATGAAGCATGAGTCCTATGATGACACGTGAAAGAGAAGATTTAGAGGGTAGAGACAATAAACGGGCAAAGTTCAACCTGAAAATGCTCCTAATGAGTGGCAGTAAAGTAGCATCTCTTGGGTGTTGGTGTCAACAGAAAACGGCTCTAGACTAGAGTTGGCTTAAAGTTCTAATACCTTTCAATGATCAACCGGATGTCCACATACACCACTCTCACATTCTACATCCTGTATGCTGATAATGCGCATACCCTTCACTAAACCACAGAGAAAGTTTGATACATTTAAGATCTCTGTCAGCTGTGGGAGGATGGGAACCAGACTGGTTGGTTTTAATTCAGGTTCAGTAAGTCCCCAATATATGTGTGAGTTACTTTCAGCAAATTGCTACATAACACAGGTTTTGTGTAACTCGGATTTTATTCTTGCGCCACATCCTTTACCAGCCTTACGTTCGTGACGGTTCATTCAGACCATGCAATTTTTTACATTGCCTATCTAATGAATACAGTAAGTAGTGCTTCCATATATTCTACACATCTCCGATTTTTAAAATAAAAAAAATATACTATTGCCTTTTAAGTGGGCTTACTTAAAGATGAGTTTACGTTCGACTGCTTTGTAACTTGGGGACTGCCTGTATTACGCTGGGATTATGGTGCCCCTCTTTTCTGGTGTCCATCTCACATTAGCCAGGCCAGCCACCTGACTTCTCCTAAATAATGCATCGTGGTTGAGGCTGTGGGGCCCAGGGGACAGCGTGACTTCAGCCTCACTGGAGGTGTCATCCGTTACCTGGTGGTTAATAACTCATCAGGGCTCACAGCAGGCACTGTCTCCAGCCCTCCCCACTCACTTTCCACTATACCTACTGTATCTGCTGCTATACCCACAGTATCTAGTGAGTGCGTCTGTGCCACTGTATCCATTGTATGACTGTGTGTGTGTGTGTGTGTGTGTGTGTGTGTGTGTGTGTGTGTGTGTATGCCTCTGTATCCACTGTGTGTGTGTATATGCCTCTGTATCCACTGTGTGTGTGTGTGTGTGTGTATATGCCTCTGTGTCCACTGTGTGTGTGTGTGTGTGTGTGTGTGTGTATATGCCTCTGTATCCACTGTGTGTGTGTATATGCCTCTGTATCCACTGTGTGTGTGTATATGCCTCTGTATCCACTGTGTGTGTGTGTGTGTGTATATGCCTCTGTATCCACTGTGTGTGTGTGTGTGTGTATATGCCTCTGTATCCACTGTGTGTGTGTGTGTGTGTGTGTGTGTGTGTGTGTGTGTGTGTGTATATGCCTCTGTATCCACTGTGTGTGTGTATATGCCTCTGTATCCACTGTGTGTGTGTGTGTGTGTGTATATGCCTCTGTGTCCACTGTGTGTATGTGTGCCTCTGTACCTACCGTATCTCCCACTGTATTCTCTCCAAGTCAAGTACTGAGTCCACTGCATATGTGCCCACAGTACCATATTCGCAGTGTTTTTCCCTATATTTTTTCCCCCTTGTGTTGTGTATGCCACAACACACAAATTTCAAAACGATATATCACCATTATCAAAGGGGTGGATATAATGGTAAAGCAATGCATTTATTCCCACAGCAGTAAGCACTGAATCATCCAAGATATGAGACTCACCAGGACGGGGAGTGCCCGTTTGACTACAGAACAGCCACAGTCTCGTGCACACATTCAGCTGACCCAAAGAGGAATGTGACGGGGAGTAAAAAAGACAGCCCGACCGAATGCCAGCGTCACCCAGGGGGGGGCTTGTGTTCAGGGACCGACTCGGGCCGTTGAGGAACACGGCTGTGCTTCCCCGCGCGGATGTTGCCTGAGCACAGTGACACATTCCACATTCCTTCCGTCCCCCGCGCTCCCACTCCCCAAGCCAAACGGAACGGAAGGACAAATATTTGTCTAATGATGACAGTGTTTTGGCTTGGGCAATTACAGTTAATGTTCATGCCTCCTCCGAGCGCGTTATCATTATCCTGCATTTTTCTGTCTAAATACGTAAGATGCACAAATAAATAGAGGGCTAACAATAACGTCAATTAAGAGGAAGTCGGCCCATGTTGCCATAATTGGAGAAAGATAGAGGCTGTAGCAGACGATACATTATCGGGATAAAGCCCCTATCTCTGCTGGATCGCTGCTAATCCTCCCACGCCTCTACATTCACAAACCATCATGCATGCGCACACACACACACACACACACAAACGCACATACAAACACACACCAAACGTCTATGCCACACAGACACACTACTGAACAGAGCCCCACACATACTCATAATGCCACACACAGACACCAGCACAAATATCAGACGCTCCCATATCTTGTACAACCAAAATTCTTTCCAAAGGGCGATTTCCAAAAGCAATGCAGAGTAAAAATTATCTAAAGACAGAGGGGCTGAATGGGGGGAAAACCCACAACGTGACAGAAACAAATATTATGAAAGTGTATCAACATTGACCTAATTAAATGGAGAAAGGAAGGAGTCCGAATGACGCAACACAAAGAAATTTCAAATTCCTCAAGGAACACCAGCTTGCTCAAGAGTCCCTGCTCAGTGACAGCACGCCCTGTTTACTGCTCACCACATCCTTACTCTAGCCACGTAGGAGGCGAGGTGAACCTGAGAGGTTCTGAGAGGCTGTGGTTGGAGGGAACCTGTGAGAGGCTGCAGTCGGAGTGAATGTGGGAGAGGGGAGGGGGAGCAGGCTGAGATTGCACTTAATGAGCCTGGGTTTGTTTCTCTATCTAATTACTGTTTAGGGGCCCACTCAAAAATGACATAATAGGCTTTTGGAAAATATAAAAACAGATATAATGGCATGTGTTAGCAGCTTTGCTCTGGCAAGCAACGTCTGAGAAACGTAGGGCGCACTGAGACATTACAGCTGCTTTGTAGATGGTGTTATCCACAGTGACTTGCATAGCTTAGAATTTTTCACATTATCCATTTATATAGCTGTACATTTACCGAGGCAATTATGGTTAAGTATGTTGCCCAAGGGTATAACAACAGTAACCCAACAGAGACTCAAACCAGCAACATAAGGGTTACAACCCATGTACCTTATCACTATACCACCAGTAAAATTAGATGTGGGGAAACGGCAGGTGAATTTTTGAGGGTCAGAAGCAGGAAACTGCAGCCCTGGTGGGAGAGGGATTTATGACGGACCAGCGGGATCAATGGACAACCAAACAGCCACACCTCCAGTTTGCTACCCTGATTTTATGTTTAACTTGTGACCTACAGCACTGCACAAGTTGCAGTAAAACAAGGCACAAACAGGGAGTAAAAACGGCCTGGCAGAAACTGTGTAGCTGCTGAAAAACATATATCAGAGATAATGATACTATTAAATATAACAGTACAGGACAAGAAGAACAGGTAACAAGATTGGATGCACACCTATATAGTGGGTGAGGACACATGTGCACCATGGTGTAATCCAGCATGCGTTTCTAAATGTCTGTGTGTGTGTTTGTGTGTAGGTGTGAGTGTTTCTGTCTGTTTCCATGTGCATGAGTGTGCATGTGTGTGTTTCCATATATGTGCATGCGTGTGTGTGTGTGTGTGCGCAAGTGTTTCCATATGTGCGTGCGTGTGTGAGTGTGTGTACAGCGTCCCTTGGTGGGCTAGTCCTGGGAGAGCTGGGATTAGCACGGTGAGCCACAGCTCAGTGGCAACATGCTGCTTCCCCTTCTTATATAAGTGGGATCAATTAGTGAAGGGCAGGCCTGCTGGTCGCAGCTGGGCTGCAGTCACCCCTCACTGAGGTCACAGCTGCTGTCCCCTCAACCACAATGACAGTCTCAGGTGAATCTGCCCTCATATTCTGTCCCCTGTAAACCTCTCCCTTCGAGTTTCGGTTCTGCGGCACCTTTTGGTGGAGAACGAAAAATGCCATACTCTTGCAGCAGTAGCAACTCGTGATGCAGCGAATTCAAACCATATGGGGTCATACCACTTTGTAGCCCTCCTCTGACAGGTCTCATGAGGCAGGCATGGGGAGTGGTCTGTGATTACAGCAGAAAACCAGTAGAAAAATCAAGGTCTTGCAGGAAGTGGAGAGGGTGACCCAGCAAAACACAGTGACAAAGATGCTGTGCTGTACAACATGCCCTCTATTGGATGAGGCGTGAAACTTGGGTCTTGACTCGACAGGATCACTTAAGATCCCACAGCACTTAACACTAAGAGTATAGGTGTTAACCCCAATTGCTTGGCTAAAGTCCAAACCTGGATTTCTGAAACTGGCCACCTAATCCATCCGTACAGTATTTAAACCCTTGTTTGTCCCCTCCTTGACTCCACAGGTTGCCTTTGAAAAACAAAACACCTTTCTCAATGATTTACCCTGCTTGGACAAGGGTAAAAAAATTTCCTCAGCTGACATTCTTTACACTGAGTAAGGTACAATGCTGTCAACATGCAAAGATTATATTAAACACCTCAAGGGCTGAGGAAGTGGTCTCTTCTTCAGCAACTCTACATCACCATTAAGCCAGAGCAAAGCCATACTGTCCACAAGCTAATGACTTTTAAACTGGCTCTCTTCTCTTAAAAGATGTGGCTAAAACATACTACAGTAAATCTCTCAAATTCAAACTCGTTCCAATCGATACAGGCTTTGAACTCCCCCACCGTGCCCCCCCCCCCCCCCCCAACCCCACTGCGGCATTCCAAAATAACCAACCAGACAAAGCCTCCATGAGAGAATGCGTTGGGAGTCTGACAGGAAATGAACTCACAAGATAGAGAATTGTCTGACCTATCCCATGGAGCTGGAAGTGACAGGGGCAGTGATGGGCTACCTGCAGGATGAGGATGAAGTAGTCCACGGCCTTGCCGCGCTGGTACACGTAGTGCTGCGGGGAGCGCTTGTCGCTCTCGTTGAACTTGATCTCCTGGATGACATCGGGGTGCCTGAGGATGCGCAGCAGGACCTTTTCGGAGATCTGGGCGGGGCTGAACAGGCTCACCTCTGTGCACAGCAGAGAACAAGGGCGGTCAGCCCCACACGCGGAGCACGAACACACGCGGGGAACAGGACAAGCAGGCATGCCGAGGCAGACACAAACATGCACAGAGCCACACAGCTGTTCACACAGGCAACGGCAGGCGATTCGCCACACTGTGCATGGCTCCTTTAAAAGAACAAAAGCGCGACGATATGTGGCAATGGCAGTGTAGTGTAGTGTTAAGGAGCAGGGCTTCTAATTAAAAGTTTGCGGGTTTGTTTCCCTGCTGCTGTACCCTTGGGCAAGGTACTTCACCCACGATTGCCTCAGTACAATATCCAGGCGTATAAATGAACAACATGTAAAAACTGTTACCTGTGTAAGTCACTCTGGATAAGAGTGTCTGCTAAATGACAGTATTGTAATATAGGGAGCCTTGGGTCATTGGTGTGTCACCACATAAGAAAAATGGTGTCTTTCAAAAAAGGTGATGGCCACAGGAGTGTTTACTATACTGGAAGGTAAAACAAGACTCTTCTTTTAAGGCAGTGGTGTGCCATCTTTCCAAAACATGCTCTAGACAGAAAGGTGAAGCGTGTGCTTGCTCTCCAGATGTAATCAGGTAGAAACCAACAGAGGCATGGGATTTAAGCTACTCAGGGTCTTAGGGAACTAGCTGAACCTGAGCCAGCCTGTCCATTAACCCGTTCCTCTTTCCATGTCCTCTTTCATAGTAATAGTTTTGACATTATCAAACCCTGAGAACATACACACCCCTAACCTGGGGGAATGAAGTCGGTTTGGTCCAATGCTGCAAGCTCTCATACAGTGTTGGCTGATGATACAGCTGCCTTAGAACCTTAGCTGAGTGAGCCACTCGAGAGCCCCATATACATATAATTATAAATAAATAAAGCTGGCCATTTGAATCTGATCCATTTTTACAGGAGGGGGAGAGTCTTCCTTTGATTGTGTTTGTTTGCTTAATGCTTTCACAGAGGGTAATTTGTGTGGCCCAAGACATCAATGCTTTTACATTTGCATCAGGAGTGAACAACAACCTCTCCATCTGTTCAGCACTTAACCACAGACATTAAGTCTTTCACTGAAGGCCTTCATAAAACTCATAAAACGTAAAGGAAGCCTTAGCCTAAACGATTGCACTGCCAGAAAACAGTATGTCACTAAACCAAATGGTATGCTTATAAACAACAGGTCTGGGATATTATACTATGCTACATCATCCTCTTATGCAGCAGACTGTGCAATAATGCTACGAGCTATGAAGCAGTCCAATGGGCTGTGACATAATGCCATCAAATATGATGTAATGCAGTGGACTGTGCTGAAAAGCTATGATGTAATGGAATTGGTAAATATGTAATATTGTGGTAGTGTGGTAGAAGGTGTTGTACCACGTTGCTCTAGTTTCTCACCAGTGGCCAGGAAGCGGTGTGCAGCCAGCAGCAGCTGGGGGGAGATCTTGACCTTGGATTCGCTCTCGTGTTTGAAGGCTGAAAAATCGCGCTTGTTCTTGTTGGGAGCCACTTTCTTCCTATTGCGATTGTCAGCTGGACAGACACACAAGGGCAGGCGATCAGACAGATATGCAGACAGAAACAGGTGCACCAAAATAAAATACGGCCTACGTGCACAATGACAGCGTGTTTATGGCTGTGTTGAAAGAGGTGCACTGCGGCCACTGTTCCGCGGCTGGCACATCTCGGGCATCAGCATTCGCACTGTGACAAAGTGACGTGAAGCACTCGGGTGTCTGATGACACAGCCGTGCCCTGTCGGTACGGAAACTCACTGTAGAGGTCAGACTCGTCCAGAATCTCCGACTTGATGATCTCCTCGATGACGTCCTCCAGGGTGACCAGACCCAGAACCTCATAGAAGGGGTCACCCTCCCCCTCATTGTTCACCTTCTGCACTATGGCCAGGTGGGATTTACCTGGAAGACACAGTTACATGTTGATGGAGTCAGACACTTACGTGTGAAGCCCATTCAGACACTGGATGCACACATATCTCAGCCACTTTCCACAAACACTGTGCTACACTCTAGTCGTTGAAACCATACAGCTCTCAGATATGTATAGTGCATACCTCTGTCATTTGATAGTGCCTTTTTCCACAGGCGATTACTAACCCTGACTGTTATAAATCATATTTACAATGACTATAACAATATTGCTGGGGTTGGAAACACAATATCGGATGCTAAGTGCCTGAGGGAGTCTTTACACCCAACTATATTGGCAGCTATATCTGCAGATCCAAGGACACATACACACAGATAAACACACAGTGTCCTTCGCGTCAACATTGAGCTATTGAGTTTATGTTTATAGAGCAGAGGTCAGGAGCAGAGATTCAAGTGAATTCCTAAATATAGAATGGAGAGCTACAAATAGTCTGTGTCTGTCTTAGTTACTGGTACATTTGCATTGTTGTACTTTTGAGCCTCTTTTGTCACAAGAATAAAGCAGATTTTAGTTTTATTGATATAAAAGAGATTGAAAAGGGAGGACAGAGTGTTATAAGAAGGAGAGGGAGATAAGGAAAATGAGGTAACCTAATCTATCTGCAATGCTAAGCCACACCTTTAAAAGGCCTGATTCTGTTGTTTTGGGCACGGACTGGAGCCTTACTGCCCTCTATATACTATAACAGCACTGATGAAAGGAGTGGCCATTCCGTTTCACTGTTAAAATCCCTCCAGTACAAAGGGTGGTGTGAAAAACAATCTAATTGGTCCCATTTGAAAATGATATTGTGAGTGTGGCAAAATAACTTCTGCATTTGATTCTTCCTTTGCTGAGCAGCAAAAAGCAAACCAGACTTAAAACAATGGGCTAGGCCTAAGATACGTAAAAGCTCAAATTCATTATCATTCTAAAATTACATCAATATCCGTTTTTTTAGTGAGTTGCCGTTGCTATTGGCTGCAGGGTGCGTCGTAATTGGTGCAAGGCTTGAAGGAAAGTAACTCAAGCCTTGGGGGACAGCAGTGAGAGAGGAGGCTGTACATGAGGTATCCACGGCAAGGCTAAATTACAGGGTAGGACAACAACACATGCACTGAACTGCAATTATATCCTCATGAGCATCTTCCCATCATCACTCTTCCTGCCAATTACTCCTACTGGGTCTCTTGGACACGTTCCATCACTGCCCCCAACCTCTCAACCAGCGCATCACAAGGTTCAGTCCTCGGCCCATTGCTGTCCATCTTAAACAGATTCCTCGGGCCTCTCAGCGCATCTCAGATGTTCTCATAGGTGTTCACAACTCTATAATGCACAAAGCACTCAGCCTCTTGGCCTCTGCTTTTAATATGCACGTCTCTCTGGATGCTGGCTAGCCAAGCTAGCTGACATCTCCTATTGGATGACTGCCCACCAGTTCAAGAGCAGCCTCTGAAGTCAGACAGGCTGCACCTCCCTGCCCAAAACCTTGTCCACTCAGGACCTCTCCATTTCCCTGGAAAGAATGCTTGCCCCCAGTTCCCAGAGTACCAAGAAATTTAGCCTGTGTTAGGCTACGGAGTGGGCGAAAACATTGCCTGCTTCTGGGACATTATGGCTTTGGCTCAGACAAACCAATTCTTCATGTCGTAAAGATCAGATTTATTAGCCCATTTCTTACCACCTACGCCACTGAGGTATTAGTCCAAGCCCCGGTGCTCCCCCATGGATTACAAGTCATTCTTGGCACGACTCTTTGCCAAGCCCTCAAAATCACCCCGAGCTCTGCTGATCATTTTCAGCCTCCTCTTCATTATCCTTTATTGGCAATAGATTGAAGACTCTGGTACTGGTTTACCCTGTCCTCAGCCAAACAGCACTTGCCACACCTGAAAGCCCTCATCTCTCCCTATTCTCCTGCCCACACCCTGGGGTCCTCTGACTGTCTGCCAACACCAATATGTTGGCCTGCGCTTCAACTGGAGATGCATCTGCTACCTACGCAGTGCTGACCCTGGAACACCTGTAGAGTTGAGCTTTTTTAGTTGCGCCTACTGGGAGATTGTTTTCTTTTTTCTAATAAATGAGCAGCCCAGTACTTTGCCAAATGACTTGTTTGTTTGTGGCATGTGTGTGAGGGACTAATTCTGATTCTGGTGCTTTTGTTATTGCCGTTCTGGAGAGACCACAACAAACAGTTCCAACAAATGGCGCTGATTATATGTGCATCTGGTGGACAAACTTCATAAGCAGCTAATATGCTAATATTCTAGCATAGCCACTGAATGAACAAAGTCTGTAAAAGAGAACAAGTCTGTGATTCCTAGCTAGTCATAAGCATTTGGGCTAACTGCAGCTGCAGTGGTTTAAACCACTAGACCACAGAATTCTATGACAGTGGCAACTACTTTTCCTATGTTCCTAATAGGATCAACATAGTCAAAATGGGCCAAGTGCAAAGTGGCAACCACCTCAGCAGGTTTAAAAGATGAAATTAAGGTGACTAGACCACTGAACTCCATGGGAACTGCAGTGGCTGTTTCTATTAGGTACCAGTGGTCTACTGGTTGAAACCTAAGGCCTTCTTGAGGTTGTTGCAAGTGGCTTTTAGACTATGGCATTTCACACTGGATAAGCATGCCTACTTCGGCCTGAGTCACCTGGGCTTGGGGTGAACCCATAAGGGTACCACTATGCTGTCAATCTGAAGTAATTTGCACTAGAACCGCTTTCAGCTCACGTCAGGTGCTGCCGGTTTACAGATAAACAGTGAGTCAGTGGAAATGCAGCTGAAGGGTTCAAAGTATGGAAGACTTGACAGTCATCGGTCCCACACTGCAGCCCGCTTCCACCATGTCAGCACACACTTCCTCAGGGAGGCAAGGAACAACAGCAGGTCACTAGGAGGAGTTTCCAGCGGTGTTTTATTGTGGCAGAAGCTGCTGTCAATGCATGGTCAGCGACTGTGCGCACATTTATGTAACTGTTCGCAAACCTATAGTTAAACAGTTAAAGATACTGTAGAACTGGGAAGCCTTTTTTATCCCAATATGTCTGTCTATAATCCTCTGTCAAACTGACTGTGTGAGGTCTACCACTGCTCTTTTCCTCTGGTGGTTAAGCTCATCAGCAATGGCAATAGACAGTAAGCATATGCCTGTGTGTATTCTCCTGATAACTACACTTCACCATCACCAAGAAAAAAAAATATATACCAGGAGTGTTAGCGGCATAAAAGGGAGGCTAAGGACTTAATTAAAGGTGTCCTATGAGCCTTTTTTCCAGTGCCATGAACTGTTGTGTGTAAACATGTGACGTGTTTGACCAGAAACACAAAAACACACTGAAGACAAGGCAGGTGAATGCACAGAGACACGGACACCAATGCATACACATGCGCACGCGTGCACACACACACGCTCGCACTCATACACACACACACACACACACACACACACACACACACACACAGAAAACACCAATGACCTCCCAGTGACTCAGGCAACCAAAAGTACATCATACACGTAGTTCATAACATTTTAAACAATGAGAAGATAATGAGCCAAATGTGTTTCTATGAGGAAGTAACTCAGGAGAAAATGTCTCCTTTTTCTCTTCCTCTTTGCGGAGTGTAGATTGGAAAGATTCTGATGGTGTCACATTAAATGGAGACAAAAGCCAAGAGCAGCCATCAGAATGATGCAGCAATCTGAGCAATCTTGACACAACCCTTTAGTATTTTCTACTTGCTCTCAAAATCATGGACTATTTTTTTTACATCTTGGAAGAGCAACATCTCCATTTCTGGATGAACAATTAAGGAAGTGGCACCACACGCATACACACACACACACATAAAGTATTGCAGCAATACAGGTCCACTTAGTCATCAACTTCCCACCAGACAATGTTGATACTGTAGCTTTCCAAACCTGGTCGAGACCTTTCCAAACAATTTACTCACAACTTAACTTCTTTACTCATATCCCCGAAATCACGTTTGTTTTCTGCACAGTGATGTCACACTGCACCAAACTTAGAACAGCCCAAAAAGGAAGTGCACCTACCATGACGAAATGACTGCAGCTCAGAAACTGGACCACTGACTAATGGCATTCCCGCTGCGTCCATCGTGTTTTTGCCCCACCACAACATTCCTCCTTAACCACGCAGCCTTCAAAATCCACCCTATCAAGGGATTGACTGAAGGACATGACCCCCCCCCCACCTCCTCCAAGGCTGGCCTCCAGTCTAAGCCCTTCTACTATGACAGTAGAGGCTCAGCAAACACAAACAACACACACAGACACAGATACACATCCGTGAGCAGTGACCACCAACCCTCAATCCAACGTTCATTAGACAATGATCATACCAGTTTTCAGACAGATTTTTGATTCTCAGCATCGTTATTCTCAAAAACAACACACTCCACAACAGCAAGTCTGACTCACATACCACACGTCACAGTACATCAGATAAAGACTCAACATTATGAACTGTAGTGCCCTGGAATGGACCCCAATAACAAATTACAACTGCAGCACCGTTAAGACACAGAACTGCCAACAAATGGCCTATTTTCTCTCAAATGCAACCGGTTGGAAGCAACAGACTACCGTTGTGCTCCCACACGGCAAGCACCTGTAAGATGTCAACATGAATATTGTCACTGGTTGCTGCCATTCACCAAAGTATCAAAACTCCGAGCAGCGTGCCATATGGCAGACGCACCGCCAGATATCATGACAAACAGTCAACGGCAGTGGGGAGGGAACACAACAGGGCAGTGTTCTGCCCCAGATCTGTGGAGCTGCAGCGTCAGCAGGCCTGCCACTGGAGCAAAAGACAGGAAGAGAAAAAGGGGAAGAGAGACTTAAAAGCACAGCAGAGACGAGGCTGCAGAGGAGAGACCGTTATCCCAACTCGAAGGGACTCGCGCTGAACCACGAGCCACCGCGTGAGGTTGCGTTTGTATGAACGCGGCACGAGAACAAGCACCGAAGGGCAGGTCGTTTTCTCTTGCTCCGAGGCGGCTTCTCCCTTCCCTGTTGCGTGAAGTGAATAACATGGGCACAAAATGTGTCTACATGAGCAGAGAGGACAGTGCAATCAGCCTGTTGTGGTGTTCACTTTGGAGACATCTTCCACTGTTTCTTGAGAAATCTCAGCAAAACACCTCTGGGGGTTACTTTATAAAGATTATCTCGTTCTGTACTAAAATTGACATGTGCTGGCTAGGGGAAAAAAAACCTGCTTTTGCAAAAATACTTGGCCACACCCAACTGCTCCCTCAATTAACACACAAATGGGGAAGGAAAAAAAAAACAGATCACCTGCTTTTGTGACTAGTCTTATCAGTTGGCGATTGAGAAACCTCTGCAGAGAGCAATGAACATACACAGGGCCAAGCTGCCAACAGACAGTGCAAGGAGTGGCTGCCCAACCTGCTGAGAGCAAAATGGAAATCTGAGCACGGGTGGGGTGTGCAGGGAGCAAAGGTCAAAGACTTAAGGCTGAGAATGCAGAATTTCTGGAGTAGAGAAAGCCCTTCAACAAAGCTAAACATGGAAAGCAAATGAAACAAATGCAGTTAGATGTATTTTTAAATTGCCTTACCCTAACAGACAAACACACAGGCCCTCTCACACACGTACACTTAGATACACATACACAAGCTCTTGGAAGAAGGGAAGCCACCCTAATAATTTACATGGGAGAGTAAATAGTGACAGCGAAAACCCTACATAATCCTACAGCACAGTATCGTCCTAGACACGATGCAAGTAAATCAACTTTGAAAAACTTGGTAAAGAGAGAGAAACCATATCTTTAAAGGTTTATTCAATCATAACACAACCATCAACACTCACAATCCAAAGTTCATGCCATTCCAATCCAGGGCCGTTGCCCATCTGCCTCTAACATTTCAGTGATGGATACGATTCTAGTTTCCATCTTTAGAAAGTGATAGTGAAGACTAATCTGAAACGAGCCTGAAGATCTCTGAAGATGGCAATCTTTCTAAAGACTGGCATCTTCAGAGAGAAAGCATCAGTCTCATTGTTAGTGCAGGGGATGCAGCCAATGTGCCTGGTGCGACATGAAATCAGAAGGCAAACTCACTCTTTTCCTCCTGAGAAAATCAAAGCGGACTGGCGTGAGAAAGGGACAGATTGTACAACAGCCTGCGCTGTCAGTGCTGTGGCAACTGGGCCATGAGGCATAGAGCGCGGCGCGGCGCGTGAGAGCAGCGGGGTCACGTGTTCCGCGGCTCCAGGACACGGCCAGCGCAGACATCAGCTCATCGATACGCACCGAGGGGGTCGCTGCAACCCGACGCCTGTACCCGATGCCTGTAGTGCTCCTGGCAGCAGAGAAGCTGATGCTGAGAGCATGCTTGGCATCCACTGTGCAGGGTGTCTCAGTGACTGCCCTCCCCAAGTGCCCATGCGAGTTTGTGTGTACTACGACCAAAAAAACCTAACGCTATCTTCACTGCGTGCAATACTGTCACAGATAATGTTCTTCTTTGTGCACTGCATTCATTCAAATTATCCATGGAGGCAGGTATCTACCAACCTATAGGCTACAGGTTAAAATGAGCTTTGTCTTTACTGTGTGGTAGAGATTTAAATCAATGTAGCACCGTGTGAGACACTGATACAGGCTGATGTTGTTTTGCACTGCTTGTGATATGGATTCAAATGAACTTCATCTTCACTGCGGGAGATAGCAGGCCATCAGCAATGAAACTCAGCATTTTACCCAGCCTCACAACGAGTGTATTTTAAAACCAAGGTTAAATTAACTGAAGATACTGCATATAAACTAATGATGTAGATCAATAAAGTTAGAACACATGAAAGGGGTGTAACGTGTTTTTGACAAAAATCTTGCAAAAGCTCCTCAACTCCTCAGCTTGCTCCACTATGGCATTACATGACATTACATTATTGTCATGTAGCAGATGTTCTCATCCAGAGCAACTTACACACAGTAGGTTACAATTCTATCCATCTACAGCTGAATATTTACTGAGGCAATCGTGGGCTAAGCACCTTGCCCAAAGGTACCACAGCAGTGGCCTAGTGATGAACTGAACCTGCAGCCTTTCGGTTACGAGCCCTGCTTCTTACCACTATGCTACAGTGCTGCTATGCTACACAGCAACATAGTATGATTCTGAGGCTGGAAAAAACAAGATCAACTCAAACTCAGTTTTACAGACTAATGTCTTACACTTCAAGAAACAAACTAAAAAAAGACCTTTGAACAAACGGGTCTGACAGCTGTTATCACTTTCATTGATGACCCTGAAAAGGTCAGCCAGAGCTGGGACCATGAAATTGCAGGCCCACAGGTGAGTGCCCTGTGAGATGGATCATTACCTGAGCAGGTTAAGTGAGAAACAGCCACGGGATGAGGGGACGAATCGCACACAGGAGCAGGCAGGTCCAAATGTGCGGGAGGAAAGAGGCCCGGGCCTAGCGTGTGTGGGGCTGTTGCATGGAATGGATTGGGGAAGCTGGATTTAGGCCAATCCTTGTTGTTTTGCGCACAGCCACTAAACTTCAGGAAAAATAGTCTGCAGTGATTTATCGTTGCTGGTGCTGGCGCTGCAAAGATGGGTGCTGATGTACGTGTGCAGTTGTTTGTATGCGTGTGGCAATGCTCGGCGTCAGAGACATCCGGGTAGATGATGGAGCTTTTACAGCGCAATAACGGCTACTTAAGCGCTCGCTATGGAGACAGCGCTATCTGCAACAACAACATACAAATTGATAAGATACACCCATTCAGCATACCTGTAATGGCTCAATAAATCAAAGATATACAGACATATGAAAGTCCACAGAATGGAAGATGTTTCACAATACCACAAGATCTATCCAATTTCAAGAACTGGCTGATACTGATGATAGAGAGAGAAAGCCTCAGGCTTCCAACAAAGCACAGCATTCACAGTTTCATTTAGCATAGGTCGGAGTTCAAAGGATAGCTGGCCCACATTAATACAAGATGTATTGTAAATGTTTTTCTATACTATCAAAGGTGTGGCTGTGTATGCCTCTCTGATATAACAGGCCCAACAAATAATCCCTACGACAAAGCCACTGGGTATGGGTTTACTGATAAATCTATCAACTCATCATTTCAAGACACAAGAACAAGGCAATTTAAGTACACTGGGTATGCAGTGTTGGTGCCATCATACCATGTGAACAATATGTGCTAGGCATGTTACACTAGATCATAGCCAATTATCATTGTAACTATCTTTAATACACAGCTGTCAGAAAGTTATACCCACAGCACTAGTGTCCTGATGGCTACATGCCGTTTGCCCTTGAGACAATTAAGGGCTGCCCTTACACAAGGGATGGCAGGATTTAGCCTACATTTTCAATTGTTTTCACATTTGTTTAATGTAGTTTTCCATTAATGGAGCCTAAAATTCTATTACCTTTACTTTGGTTACCCAGTTACAGGTTATAATATTTTTCTCATTCTGTCACTCTCAGATCCTCATTCATTCCTGTTTTCTGCCATTCAAACATTTTTCTGCTCTGTGATGCCATTCTTTTAGACTGTTTCTCTGGTTTTATTTGCCCCCACTTCCTCACTTTACTGCACTGCATTATTCCATTTCACCTGTTTGTATTAATAATACCACTGTACGTGACTCCCTGTAATCACTCACCTGCAACGCACATTCCACATTGCTGTGACACTCAAAATGGCAAGGTACTAGTCCAAAGTTTTGATCGATTCATCATAACCAGGTTTATGACATTGTAGCTGACCACCTTCCTAAATCTTTTTTCCGACAACAAATCAATGAACCATCAGTGACCTATTACTGATTGTAAACGTAAATGTCTATCACTGTATCACATTTAGTTACATTTTGTTTAAGTTCTAAAAAAAAACACTGCAACTTGATAGTAGAATGCAAACGACTGCACCTTCTTTATGCCTGAGAGGCCCTTCCCCAGAACTCCCCAACCCCGATGACTGACCTTTTTTGAACTCTTCCAGCATGGAATCCAACTTGGTGTCATGAAAGACAAAATGGACTGGGTGATTGTAGAACTTGGTGATGGTCTTCAGCGTGGTGCAGTCGTCAGGGTCCACGAAAGCCAGATCCTTGACGAAGAGAATATCTACGATGTTTGATCTTTCGGCCTCGAAGACCGGGATGCGCGTGTACCCGCTCTCCATAATCTCCGACATGGTGTTGAAATCCAGCACCGCATCGCTACTGATCATGAAGCAGTTGCTCAGCGGCGTCATCACGTCCTCCACAGTCTTGGTCCGGAGCTCCAATGCTCCCTGGATCATGTTGAGCTCCTCTTTAACCAAGTCGTTGTACGGCTCTGTCACCTTCAGCATCTCAACAAGCTTCTCCCGGTTGTACACAGTGCCGATCTCCTGGCCCAACACACAGTCTAACAGTTTGCTGATTGGATAGGATAGCGGAAAGGTGAGCAGCATGAAGAGTTTAGTTAAGAGGATGGTGTTGGCCCCCACCGCCAAACCATGGCGGGAGCACAGCGCCTGGGGCACGATCTCACCAAAGATTACGATACCAATGGTGGAAGCGACAACGGCACCAAGGCCTGAGCCAATAAGGTCGTCCAACAGGATTGTGAGGGTGGTGTTGACCAACACATTACCAAGCAGAAGCGAACACAACAGGTAGTTTCCTTTCTTTCGAATCGGCTCGATTTTGCGGGCATACTTCTTCTCCTTGTCGGTGCCACAGCTTTGCACAATACGTAGTTCCATTGGGTCAAGGGCCATCAGCCCCAAGTTTAGCCCGCTGAACATGCCGGACAGTACCAACAGAAAGGAGATGAGGATGACCTGCAGCCACATCGGCAGCAGCGACTTCTTCTCCTCCACCACCAGCAGCCTGCCGTCGTTCTCCCCCAGCAGGTACCACTTGCCTTCCGGGCTCTGCCTGACGCACAAGCCATACTCCTTCTGCAGCTCGCTCTTGCGGAGCGACTTAATGGTTACGGACAGCACTCCTGAAGTGCCCTGATTGCTGACGTTCATGAAATTGCTGATGGTGAGATCTTTTGTGAAATCGGCGCAAGTCCTGTTAATATTGTCATTGGTGTTACCCCCTTCTCCGCCGTCTCCGTGTTCCGTGAAGCTGATCTGTGACCAGGTCTCAGAGTTGATCTGCAGCCCGTAAAACCTGAGCAGGATTTCGCTCCCCTCAGTTACCTGGATGACCCCGTTATTAGTCGTCGAAGCCGGCTTGTTGCTTCTTTCCAGTCGCATGCCAAAGATCCGACTGTTGCTGACTCCCCCTGCCGCTGTCTCCGCTCGTCCAGCTACTACACTCCACAGAAAAATGATTAAAGTTAGAATATACCCCTGCCCACTCCAGTCTGTCGCCATGTTTGTTTCACTCTCAGCGAGACGGGAGCTGACGTCACCTACTCATTGCCCATAGCCCACCCCTTCATTAACATAGCACCTCCCCTCGGACGCCCACCAGAAACGTCAGATTGTGCCTTTTCACGTTTGTGTCATTTAAGGAGGACTGTTACTCGTTTTAAGGTGGAAAGGAGGGTATAGAGCATTGGTGTTTGCGACGTTCAGGTCTTTGAAATGTACATTAATTGAAAGTTCAGAGATATATATCCATTGTCTTTAAGATGCTATGTTTGTAGACATGCCAGTTTCCAAATTCTGTTGGTTGGCGATTTGAAATATTTAACCTGATTTCTTTTCGGGGGCGGAGGACAAAACGTCATATCTTAAAAACGTAATAAATACTATGTAGACAACAGGATATAAGGAGACAACTGGGGGTGCTGGGGTGTTGTTGTAAGCTCCCCCATGATTCATGTGCAGCGTCACCACTTGAGCTTCAAAATACTTCTTTAATAATTAGGTCGCTGACAAAGCTATCTTGCTTACGCATGCACCATCAATGTGGTAATTTTACAATCTCTGCAAATGTTATTTCAGATTACCACAGATTGTAGCCTGCACCTGTGAGTTCTCGCACATCGTTCTGCAGTCCTCTGAACTTGTTGGTAAACATTACATCATCAGACACTGGGTTTCCTCTGATTGGTTGGCGATGATATAATTGCAGTTCTGTGATGTAGTTGAATGAGCCCGGGTGGCTGACAGCTTGGGCAAAAAGGGGTGGCGGTGTGCTTTTTCCTCAAAATGTGGCGAGTTAGCCTAGTTCGTTGCAATTTCCTTTGAGGCGAAAGTAATATACCTCGAGCAACCATGAGTGACTTCACGACAAAACTTCACCATTCATTCTTTACACCAGCTGTCTGGAACTTTATTATCATAATGGTCATTCCGTTTGAGTCGCTGAAAATAAACAGCTAAACATCGTACATGAACATTTTACTACAAATATAACCACATTAATATTGACATTACAACTGACTTGATGGTGATCGGCGTTGTCGCAGCTTTTTTTTTCCAGGTGACAGTATGCATGTCCCTACTATCCCCGCTCCACTTATCAGATCCCGGCGCGTGTGCTGCAGCGAGAATGAGGAGCGCCTGAAAAAGACATTTCTTGGAACAGGGCCGTTTATTACCAGGCTGCCACTATGTCAAGTATCCGGTCACATAGAGCGATGATGCAATCTCAACGGGCGGGGTCTTTTGACATTGGTGCGGTGGTATGTTACTCATTGCCAATGCAGAGGGACTGCGGCGACACGCCGAACGAAGCTACATTGATTTAATAGAGAATCGTTTTTGGTGGAATCACAGTAAAGCTTTCCAGGGTATTAAGTTCACCATCAATCAGGAATAAAATCAAAATAATTATGTGATCACACAGGAAGCCAGTTGTGTCATACAAGAGTCAATTGCATATATGATAGCCTACTTCCAAACCAAAGTGAATCTACCATTTTCCCCTGTAAGGATTTTTTAAGTTTCTGATACTTTTTGATTTACTGCAGCAGCATGACACAGTAGTAATGAAATTCTCCTTGCTGGTCCTTTGAGCAGGATGCATAACTTTGTTTCAGCTAGCCAGTTGTATGAATGGTTAAAATATGTACGCTGTAGAAATCACAATGGATAAGGACGTCTGTGCAAATATGTAGAATGTTGTTATTTTCATCCGCGTAGGTGTACATGCAGATTTCAGTTGACACCAAGGGCAGCCTATGGACCGCTTTACTCTCTTTCACAAAGTGGTTGAAGTTGCACGGATTCGTTAAAGGTTTACATTTTAAAAATTAGTTAATCCTGGAGTCGTGCCGCTCCTGCTCTCTCCGCGCCCTCGTGTGTTTAAAACAGGAATTGCGCTTCAAATGATGCATACAGTTGAAAAAGATGTTAGAAGCCATGCTGCAGCGCAAAATTATGCGTAATTTAATTCTTAATCTGAATATATGGTCGGCGCAGTAACAAGAAAACCCCTGAAAAACCCGATTGTGTATAGGTATTCGTAAAACCCCGCCCACCACCAAATTTGGCGGATTACCTGTCTTCGTAATAACCAATGCGGATGATATTAAGGCAAGTGAAGCTACGCAGAATTTTGCCATGAAATATGATCACACACTTTGGTGTGGCGCGGTGGGGCATACCACACACTTATATGAGGTTTAGGCCCTTTTCGGGTGGTTCCTACTGAACAGCCACAATGCATCTGATGCATTGCAAACATTCACTTCTGTGCAGTCTAACCTCATTTGAACATATAGAATTTGTTTACAATTTCACATGGCTACATAATCAATGCCCAAACATGGAGCTTTTAACTTTCTCCCTTACCTTCCTCTGGTTTCTATCTTAATCTATAATGCTCCAGCCCCTCAATTAACACTTCTTACCATTTGCCTCTTCTTAGATTGCCAGGTGCTACATCTGCTCATTTTTGCCAATTGTCTATACATTGCTGCTCTTGGTAGAAAAATGATAGCCATCTTGGTTGTGCATGAAAGCTAGCTAGGTACCAACCTAGCTAACTTCACATCTGATTTAAAGTTTAGTAATAATGATACCACAGCAAAATAACCTCCATGGAAGGTCACTCAGTTTTGTACATTTTAATTGGTGAATTAAACCATATTCCTCACTCATGGTTGTACTTGTTACCCATGGCTGTAATAAATCTTGAAATGTTTTTTTCCTCATATAATACATATTCTTTCCCTACTTTATAATGTAAGGAATTATGTCAATTCTGTCTTCTTTCTGGAATTGCTTTTTGTTTTGTTCTCTTTGCCGGTTCCATGTCGCAACTTGTATTTGCTGTAAAACTCCTACTCCACCTCACTACTGTGTTAACCTGTCTGCTCCTCTTCTGTTCATTTAGTCATACCCTCTTTGGTGACCAAATCCCTGCGGGACTTTGAGGCTGAGGCATGAGTAGAGTAGAGAGAGGTCGCTCGAGTGGAGGAGAAAGGCCTGTGCCAGACTTGGCACTTCAATGGTTGGTGTAATGTCCCAGGCCAAACCTGTGCATAAGCTAACACTGCAAGCCTTCACATGCACATTTACTCCAACATCTGCCTAGCACTCCCTCTGTCCCCAGAACAAACAACGCTTAATCCATGGCAGGAGACCTGAGGCTATGTTTCTGCAGATTAGACAGAAGAGGGTGCTCTTGTGAAGTGCGCAATAAAGTAAAATAAAATCACAGAGGAGGGGAAAACAAAGAGGAATTGCACCGCCTGATAACTGTTACTGAGATCCCACTGCTTGGGTTCCAGCAGTGCAGCAGAAGGGAGCATACAACGCCTGAATACTGTATGCTCAAACTCAGGAGACAGAGTTATCCATAAGGAAGCATCACTAGAAAGGAGTACTTCTATTCTGTTGTCTGAACTCTACAACTGCTGTGAGTAGGGAGGTGCCAGATATGGGCAGGAAGGTGATGAGTGGAACTTCTACCTCAGGTTTCAAAAGAATGTTGTGCCAGGTCATTCACTGACAATGTCTAGTGTGCTGGCTGAGATTAGAGGGACTCAATACCTTTACCAGGACACTCACCACTGTGTTTGGAGAAGTAAAAAAGGATACTATTTAAAACTTATGGACTCCTTAGGGTAAAAAATAGTCTGATGGACTTCCTAAGTGGATGACTCCACATACAAGGTGCCAGCTTCACAGCTTCTCTTTAGAAACTGTCTGCAGTGTTCATCAACTACCAGATATTTATCTCCCAGGGAAAAATGTCTTATCAGCAAAAAGTGAGTACAACACTTTGTTGAAATCAAAAAGGCAGAGAACGCTGGGAGCATGTCAACAAAAGGTGCTGGACTGAGGTCAGTTTGGTCTGGAACAGTTTGGTCTTGAGCCCTCAGCCTCCATTACAGCAAAAATAAAGCAAAGAAATTAGCAGTAAGGTGAAGAACAAGGAGCACTGTAGACATAGTTCACTAGAAATTAGATAATTGCACCATAAGACTGACCTCTGTCCTCTCCAACTATACTGGCAATGACAGCGCTGCAGTTTTACATAGATGACGTAAACATTGGAACATGGAACAATATGACATGCAAATACTCACCTTCTGCATATCAGTGATGCACATAGCTACATTGCTGGTCCCAACATGGTCATTTTGTTTATTTAAATTATTTTCAATTCATCAATGTGTTCCATTAGCTTTTATAACACCAGTACCATAATCAACCTGTGCATTTGATAAATAATTAACCAGTTATACCAATAAATACATAAGTCTAGTTGATGACTGCCAAGCACCAGTGTGATTAAAGATCCTATTGTGCTATATACGACCCCTGTATTCTCAATGCAGATCACGTCCTGAAGGAGCTGTTTGAGAGAATTACTTACATCAGATTGCTTTACTGTCTTTGAATGGGGAAATTCTTTCCATTTTCTTAAAAATGGGACCATCCATGCCAAAAAGCATTGATTTTTATTGATTGAGCAAGGATTCCTTGTTTTATTGGCCGAAGTTCTGAGATTACATACATGACAATGGTGCATTCTGAGGGCTTTTAACTGTCTGATTATTATAATTGCAAGCTAAGACCACTGGATGGCAGCAACAGAATAGGGAACGAAGAGAGAAGGCGAGTCGACTCGAACAACATGAAAAAAAAATGAGCTAAAGTCAAGGGGGTATATGACATCATGTATACGTCAGTAAAAAAAGAACATGAAAAGACTGAATGATCATATCATCATGTTGTCACAATATAAAAGTCCCTAAAAATATCACAAAAATAAAGATATGAACATTGTTAATTGCATAAATATGAAGTGTCTTGTATTTAACTTACAAAAAAGTCTTTCAGTCTCACCAGTGTGGATCTCACCACGCTCTGATGTTGTAACACATTGTCACAGCATGCATTATGGTTATGGTTATTCTCTTACAATATTATGGTATGATGAACAAAGGTGGCCTGAGGAACACCCATTGTTCCAGTGCAGATAAATAGGTTTAAACATTGTGCAATATAACATTGTGACCCAGCTTACTAAGTGTATGTATAAAAGACAGAGAATTGTATGTTGTGTGTGATCTTCACATTAAGACACTGGAACTCCTATTGCCTGGCCTAACCAATTAAAATCTACATAATATGGAGGTTCCTCTCTGACATTTTAAGGAAACAGTAACAAAACATTATTGTAGGAATGATAGCTAATTGCAATGCTTAAATTAATGAAAAGGAAAAAACAAGCCAAAGTCTGAAGTGCATATGATTAAAGTGCTTCTGTGCAGATTAAAAACACCCTATTTTAATGACTACACTTTATTTCCAGCATCACACCAATGTATTCCAATATGTAGATGACTTTTATTCAATTATAAATGAATAATGATGTCGTGTAAACTATAACATGAACATGCTTTTATTACCATTTGCTGCACTCTTGTGAATAGTGAATGTTCCTGCATTAGAGGTGGCAGACAGAGGACGGAAGCTGTTATTACAAGATGCTTACTTGTACAAACATGCTCTTTAAACTCCCGGCGCTGACTAGCCAAAAAATGTAAACTGATGATTAACAAGCTGGTTCCCACAGGAATTTGACATCATTATATTGTTTATGATATTAAGTGGGCCTACATTTTTGTTTGAGGTACAATGACCTTATCCTGTCCCTTCATCTTCTCATCCTCCAGATACTGTTGTGGAACAGTTTTTGGAACAGAGAGGGTGTGGAAACTCCACAGCCCTCGGGGACTGCTTTGAGTGAATGACATAGCTATGATACTATGTCAGGAAAACATGACAGTTAAAAGGCATGCAGGCAATGAGTTCTATTTCAGGATGAGGGGAAGGAGCTCTAGGCACAGCTTTGCATTTTCTGTTCCTCATATGAATGAAAAATGCACTCAAGCAAGACAGACACATACACACGTTTGTCTGCACAGCTTATTGATATATTCAAGTATTGGTTTAATGATGCAATGTTAAGCTCACAAATTAGAAGTACACATAAAATCTGGTAAAGAAAAACTTCAGGTGAAACACTGACATGTTTTATGGTGAACTCAATTTTACCTTTTACTCCTTTTCTTTCCACCAGTTATTTCCTCAGTCTTGAGACAGGTGGTAGGGAAGTTTCCCCCTGGCAAGTTTTAATCACTGTGTGGATTTTTCTTAAATCCATGGCTTGGATAACCTTGATTGTGCCCATGTTCTGGCAACAGCAATTTTGTTGGGCCTTAGACATACACAGTCGATAATTATTTATAAAGAATTATTTTTAAAATTCATAAAATCAAAGTAACAAAGAAGTTTTCATTTCATTTACATTTATAAAAAAAAAAATCAAAATACAGACACCAGTTTGCCTCTTCACATGTATGCGAAGTATAAAATTTTCCATATTAAAACAAAAAAATTTGTTTCTGTTGAAGACATGACCCTGACATTATGTAAACTGTTTATGCCCATAATCAGGGCCCCACTGATTCTAAATACAATTTTACATTCCTACAGGGCAGTTAAATATACATTCACCAAACAATTCAAGTTTAAGACAAAATTACCAAGGCACATAACATGATAATACTGACACATTCATGTAATAAATCAGTTTTTGGATGTGCTACAACCCACATGAAGAACATCGTACACACAGCAGTTACATTTCAACAGTTACACTGGGCATGGCATGTCATTGTGTTACACTGATTCCAACAAACATTGATTTTTAATAATGTATGATTCCACTGCTCATTTTAAAGTAATATTATCACAGAAAGACATTTCAGAATGATTTTCATTAGAACAATAATGGTTGTATGGAATTATCAGTATGATACTCTTCACAATGAATCCAGCACATTATAAACAGGTATGGATAGTTAAATAACTGGACAGACTTTAATGACAAGCACTTATGTGTAGACAGTGAATGTATGGAAAATCCTAATTTAATGTATGGAAATGCCCATTTTGAATGTCTGACACTGTGGAGTGATAGAATGACAGAGTGGAACATGCACACTAAAACGAAGAGTATCAAATAAAGAATTATTAATGTCAGAGGTCACATGGCCAATGTGCTTACATCTGTATCACTGCAGGTGGACACTACAAAATAAATAGATCACTAATAAGACTGATCATTTGTTAAATCATTAAAATAAATATGCATTTGCAAAAGCATATTCTAATATGAATGCTTGATTCAAAAATTTTGTTTGCATCAACAAACTTTCAAGTAAACTAGCTGATACAGTACTCAATAGTCTGTGCCCTGCGCACTGTAGGCTTCTATCTGGTTACTCTTCTGTTGTCCGTGAGCAGCATTTGAAAAGGTTCATTTTAAAATAAAGTAGCTCTGTGTAGACAAGCAGCCTCTTGGGAACCTGCCATTGGGACTGAGAGGTCTCTGTGTGTGATTCGCCCTCACACAGCAGGGAGGCAGCACAAATTAACCAAGAGGCTGAGCAGCAGCATCTCATACCATCGTCCTCCTCCTGCTATTGGCCATGCGCGCCCAGCTCCGCCTCCGGCGCATCCCTGCCTTTGTCCTTCAGAGACTGTAACTGACTGTCAGGCAGCAGCACCTCCACAGTGAGGCTGATCCTCTTAGAATGCAGGATGCTGTAGGTGTTGTCGAATCGCAGCACGTCTGGAGAGTAACAAACAGCGCCATTTATTTCCGAGCCTCGTTTGTGCTTGTTTTGTTTCACTTAACGAACATACTCATCAACATTAACGCATAGAAAGATTCCTCTCATTCAAGTGAGAAAGTTAATAGTCTTGAAGGAATAGCGTAGTCCTCTGATAAAAGGCTATTTGTCACGCTACAGGTCCCACAGAAAAAACAGGAGATGCCAAATGGAGGATAGGCACATCTCCCTGACATCTCTGAGTAACTCACAGGTGCCTGAAAAGTTGCAGAGTGTGTGAGAGCGGCAAGACGAGGAGACGCTACCTACATATCCGTCCTGACTGAGCATCTTAACTAAACAAGCTGCATCTTAACTAAACGAGCATCTTAACTAAACAAGCCCCATAGCTACCTGCACACTGTTGTCAAGCTCCCAACTATGACTTATTCTTTCAAGCTGTGACTACAGGGAATTTACAGTGCTCCCCAGCTCTACCTCAACCCTCCATCACGACCCCTTTACTCACAGACACCCGGGTCTGCGCAGGTGAGGGAGCCTTCTTCAGGCACCAGATGGGCATTGTAGCGCTCGCTGGGCAACACCTCCCGCATTTCACCAGCTTTCTTCCTCTCGCCCATCTTGGTCTTCATGAAAACCCCAAAGCCGATGTCAGCTCCGTCGCTTGCAAAGTACCACCTGGGAAGAGGAGGACCACAGAAATTGTGCAAAGTGAGCTTTACTCCACTGCTTTGTACAGAGGAGTCTCTGGCGGAGAGAGATTACCCAGAAAGCCACTCACCGTAGCACGCAGCCGGGGAAGAGAATCTCGTACTCGAGCTGGTGTGAGGATCCGCGGCTGATGAAGATGCACTGCTCGTAGTGCACTTTGATGGACTCCCGCACATAGTAGGACCTGGGGACCACGCCTCCATATTTTATCTAGTACCAAAACAAAGAGTCACACCACGGCACAGCGGACCTCGTGTAAAATAATGAGTTTAATGAGAAGGAAAAGGAAAGAAGACTCACATCTGACAGCAGGCTGCACTGTGACATTTTTGAAGCCTGGCAAATTTAAGCACTTCTCTAGTTCCTGTGTAAGGCGCTTCTAATGACAAACATATTGACCTGAATTCAAACTCAGAGCTATCTAAACTGGTGCTTTCATGCCTCCAGGCATCAGACACTGTGATTATCTTATCAGCAGCTAACTGTGGCCTGTCGTGGGTGGAGCCACCTCTGAGGGAAACAGCTGTAAATGCTTGCAGTTTTTTGTTAGGCTTTGTGTTAAATATAATAGTTAAACAGTTATGATAATGGATCATCTGCTACATGACATGGATGTAAAATACATGAGGTATCTTACTGTATGCACACAGACCCTTGTGATATTATATCATGTGACTCAAAAGTTGAAAAAACATTGCAAACTTCCACTACTGAGAATTAAACACAATTAAATACAGTTAAGACATGGCCATGCGTGCGCACACACACCCATGCACATGCACAAAGCTGATTGTATGCTTGAATGGAGAGGGGCAAAGCAGGGCCCCCTATTGAAACATAAGCCCACTCCTTTCCCTTTTGAATTTGGACAGTGGTTGCATGCTGGCTGGTCCGGTACCATGGCAACTGTAAGCCTTGTAACGGTTTGTGCAAGTTCAGATATCAGCCTGAGGTTTCCTGCCTCCAAACCAAGGCGTCAAACCTCTGCCCCGTGCATTTAATAGCATACATAAGAAGATGGGGAAAAACTTTTACAGACAGAAAATGCAAGCTCCTGAGGAAGGCTGTGCCCAAAGAGACGGAACTAAGAGACATTGATACTGAGGCCAATATCAAAGTGCTATTCATTTCACTGAATGCCTTTCTGAAATGATTGCAATTTGGAGCTATTTTCAGATGATGTTCACAAGCAAGGAAGCCAGCGTATCAGAAAACTGCTGCAAGTTTTTGTGACTCACTTATTGCTTGAAGACCCTCCATTCTATGCATCTTAAAATAAGAGTCCACACATTTGGCCTGTTGAATCTGCACTTCTGTTTATTTGCAAACCAGCTGGGACCAACCACACAAAGTACTGCAACCTCCAGGAAAAGACTGACAGCAAGGCCATTAACCCAAAACATTAACAGACGCTGTTAATCACAAGCCCAACAGCAGAGGCCAAGGGACAAGACTCTTCTCCCTAGAGTGGGAGCGTGATGTTTAGTCTCAACCAGTGAGGATCTCACATGTGACCTTGAGATGTCTGGGATGCTTGTGTTCAGCCCCCCACATACCACTATGAAATGACCTGTCCTGCTCTCAATTCTCTTCCTTGGGAAGAAATACTATTGCTTTCTTTCTGATATGCATCTACACACACCACTACTCTTCCGAACCACATCCTATGCCTTTGCTCTTTCTGTACCACTGAAAGAAACACACAGCATGGAAGTAACAGAGGAACCACATGTGAGAGGGGGCAATGTTAGAATAGGTACAGTACAAAATAGAATGGGATGTAGATAAGATATAATGGTGGGCATGGTCATGGTTTTATTAAGATTTTTGCATGATATCATGATACTCTGAAAGCCAGGCTGCTATGTTATGATCCTAAAATCACAGTTATCATTTGAAGCTGAGCAGCCACTTCGGTGTGTTCAGTTTGACCTTGACTTTGTGCGTGACGCGGATGAACAGCATTCTAGCTGACATTCTAGGACGGAACTAGCAACACACAGATCTGTTACTGCCTAATTCTTACCTTTGTACATTATCTAATCTAATTCAAGAAACAATTGAACGGATACATTTTTGCACAGCAAGCAGTAACATTGCTACAAGTTTTTCGTGAGCCAAAAAAGGTACAGTCTGTATATTCAGAGACAATGAAGGCCTGTGTCAAGTGAGACACAAGTGTAGAGGCAGTGCATCTTAAGAAATTATGTTCCCTGTCAGAGCAAAATTCTATAATTCTAATTCTACTTCTACTTCTAAAAGTACGACTTTGCCACTGTAGAGGCAAATCAAGCAAGGAAGTCTGAGTAACTGGATTGAAATATGAAAACACAGTCCTTTGTTTAGTCCACCAGGAGATGTGCTTCCCATCGGGAAGGTCCAATGAGGTTTCCTTTGTCTCAAAGGACGAAAAAGAATACTTCTCCGCTCCATGTGGGATGCCTCTACCTATGTATCTATGGGCAGAAATACCAGGTTTGGAGTCACTTAACAGTACCATCTACTGAGGCAGTAACAGTAGGGGAGATCAACCATGCTTTGCACTCCACAGCACCAACAACTTTCCCTTCAGCTGCAAGTTAGAACGGAATGATACAGAATCTCTTTTCACATTCTGATTCAAGTCTATACATGTATGGCATTTAATTGATTTGAGGTTGCCCCTGACTTCAAGTTGCAAGGAAAAAAAGAAAGAAAACACTCAAAGGGGAAAAAAACCATTCAATTCAAGTCACAGTGACAGAGAAAGCTAGTTGTAGAAGATATTTCATTTTTTTGTTTTGTCTCATTCAAGCATATATCACAACTGCAGTGTATTAAACAATTACGAGAGGTAAAAACAGAACACAAGCAATCGATGTTCCTCGATGTTCCTTTATCTGGGCATAACTGTAGAATATGCCCAGATAAAGATTTTGCACTACTGAAGATGTTTTTCTCTCCATCTGCAAATGCAAATTTCTGATGTGAAAAAAGTTGTTTCTTTTTAAAATTTTTGCTTTATGTGCCTTATTTAGCCTGACACGAGGTCTGCCATTGTTCAATTAGAGGAGGGGGTAAAATGAAACCCCTCCCCTATTTAAACAAAGAAAATGGCAAGAAAGAACAAATCGGGGCCTAGTGAAATAAAAAAACCAAAACAAAAAAACAAAAAAAAAAAAAAAACCTGAAGTCAAAACTGAATTAAAAGTAATTAAAGTTGCTTCGGTTTCATTATAATTGTTCAAAATACATACTGAAAAACTGAATAACTGAAAAAAATAAGCACTGAATGCAAGTGTCACATCTGACTAAAAACTTTCCTTGAGATTCATTTTTAAATGCCCTTCTTATTCACTGTAGATCCTGTTAAATGATAATTGTAAATACTGTTTTTGTACAGAGAAGGTCACATACACTACAAGTCACAGAATTAAGTAGAGAAGTCATTTCCACTGTTAAAATGAAAAGGCGGAGGAGCTTGCTGATGCTGTAAGGTACAATGCATTTTGAGAATCCCCCAAGTCTTTCTAGAACTCCAGCAAATGTTTCTAGCCACTCAGTAAAAAAACGAAGCTAATATTCACTTGCATTGCATCTTGTCCTTTATCTGCATATGGTCTACTGAGCGCTACTACACACAGGTGCACCTTTCCCCCAAAAAACCGAACCAGGATCATATTTTCCAACCCAAATCCTGACACCAGCTATTGTGAGCTAAAAGATTGGAGTGATCCAGGGTCAGTGCTTGGAGGTACAATTTATCTATGTCCACTACTTCAGCATGGAGCCATGACTGCAGGAAGGGGACACAGACAGGAAGGAGAGAGGTGTAGAGGACCTTTGACCTTTAGACGTGGCAGCATGGGAAGGTGAAATCCAGGACACTGAAGACAGCACACAGTTCTACTCAAGGGAACCACAGACAGAACTCCGAACCCACTTACAAATCAGAACAACCAGTACATACACTGAAGGAGTACAAAGTCTACTGTCGTATATGAGGGTTTATAAGAATCTGTGACATGTTGGCGTGAAGTGAAACTATGAGTGCCCACGCTGGAAGGCACAGACTCAGATTTTCACTGTATATAACTGCACCTTTTCTGTACCAACCCAGGCAGACTTAAATTCCTGCTCCATTGTAAATCACTCCGCATAACAAGACAAACTCACATTATAACCTAAAACAAATAAGGCTGAGTAAGGCACACCCTTCATCTGCTTCAGTCATGGAAACAGCACTGACCACAGCTGCCACAGAAAGCATAATCTGGGGGTCTCGGTGATGCAGAAAAGCAAAGCGGACCTTACTGGTGCTGCCGTTAGAGATAGTGCAGCACACAGGATGCGAACGCACCACAGGCTTAATCTCATCGCACTAGCCAGCACGAAGCAAAAATACATCCCCTTTGCAGCTGTTACGTGCAGCTCTGGAGGGCTCTTATGACTGCCATTGCACAGCATGTACCCAGTAGGCCACGCATTAAAAAGCGCAAAAAAACTAATGTGCTTAAGAGCAACAGCGACGCCTACAGACTTTGCTGCTCTCATCCACGCCTCTGGCTCTACCTGCCGATCCGACTCCACCCCCCTCCTGGACTCACCCTAGTCCTGCAGCGCGGGTCTCCATCTGGGTCTGTGAGGGTGCCCCCATAGACAGCCGGCAGCTGCTCAGGGTCGATGTACTTCCTCAAAACCTCCTGCCAGTTGGCTGTGGAGAGGCAGACAGCAGGGGTGAGAACATGCCGCCCCTCCGCAACTGGTGTGAGTCACACGTACATGGCCGTGAGGCCAGATGCAGCCCTCTTACCTCCCAGGACGACGATCTTGCGGCGGGTGTCCTCACTCAGGAAGTGCTTGACGAGGTTGTAGGCCACAGGGAAGAGTTTGGGGGCTGCAGGGGAGCGAGAGAAAACTGTGAGGACAAAATCTGTGCTGTGAAACCACACCCCATAAAAGCACGACACCGACTGCCCTTTGCAGGTCCTTATCCAACATAGTGTTACAGTCACAAAGTCAGTTGATCACGGCACAGTATGGCTTGCACACTGGTATGGCATAATGTTTCTCTTTTGGACACAGGCAGGAGACACTTGCCTTTAATGACAAACAGCCTCTTCAGTCCCTCAGGATAGTTATCCTCGAACATTGTAAGAACCTACAGGAAAACAGTGAAGAGAATCCGAGTGGTTTTTACTAACACATCTTTCGTCTGAACTAAACAAAAAGTCCCTACAAATATTTTTAAACTTGAACTGAAATGGTGACACCAATGATGTCAAATGCAATTCCTAAAGTACTGAGTTATGAGTTAGAAACCCCTTAATTAAGACACAACTGCATAAATAGATACGAAAATCATATAAAGCTGAAACCCTTTGCTTATTTCCATGAGTAGCCACACTGGGATCTAGCACACAGTATCAGTACCTCTCCGTAAGTCTCAATGGCAGGCTTCCACAAGTGCTTCAGGCTCAGGCCCTCACAGTCATAGATCATAGTGATGGACTCCACATTCTTCCCCAGCTGTGGGAAAAACAGGGATGGGAGCAAGGCATTAGTGAGGCGCCAGGGGAGGGAGGTGATGTCTCATTAAGAACCGCTTCAAGAAATACAGGTTTGATTAGGTCCAGATGAGAAAGATTCAAGTCACACCTTGGTGCTGTCTGCAGGTTATTATTGGCATTGTCCCTAGATAACTGTGCGCCGAGGCATACCTTCTCTGACTGAAGATCACACTCCTTCTGCAGCATCTCGCAGTCTCGAACCTTAGACTTTATAAAGTCCTGCTTTGAAGCGGACAGGAGGAGTCCCTTGGGGTCTACCGGGCCAATGACATCGTACCAAATGGGGCTTCCCTCTCGGTCGTAACCACACATGCCCCCAGAGAGGTACTTTTCAATCGCCTGAACAGGAAGCACAGTGACAAAAAGCCACCCGGCCAGTGACATAACAAGATTTCCCGGAAGTAATCTAACAACTAGGGCAATTAGAGCACTGTATTTTTTCCTCATAAACAAACAATTCAAAAAGAATTATGCATATAAACGAAAGCACACAAACAACTACACCTCTGGTGGCTTCCAGTCAGTGGTTATTGTGTCGGCTTTCATGTGTTTCCGGAACTCCAGATGCTGAAATTAAAATGAAGAATACACAAAAACTACTGTCAGAAAAGTCTGCCAAAACACAAGCTGTGTCACAGCACAAACCACACCTTGTTTTGCAGAATGCGGAGTCTTTATTTATTTACAAACCAAGTCTATTTCTGTTCCCTAATTATGTGGCTTCCACTTGCACATGCAATTCAGCCAATTACTTTGTCATTTCCTAGGAAACAGCCCGAAAGATGAACTGGTGGACACTTGTACAATTGTTTTCTTATGAGGGCAATTTGCCTGATTATGAGGAGGCCCGGTGATTTACTGGCAAGAGCCAGGATCCCAAGGTGATAACGGGAAAGCACGGAAGCTGTTCTCTGTTACATCGCCGCTCGCAGGCTTTAGAAACATTCAGGACGTAGACGACATGTGCTTACACATGCAGCATGAGTCACCGACACAAGTCCCGTCTTGTGATTAAGAGTCTCTCTCTTGTTCCCATGGGTCGCGGGGAACACTGCGTGGCAGGGGTAAAGAAGATCAGGAGGCTTAGGCACCCTGAGGAGTTAATACCTGTCCAATCAGCAGTGGGGGGATAATGGACTGAGCACAAGCAGTGTGTGAGGGGGGGGGGGGGGGTATTTGACTTTCCCAAATGCTCCCTGCTGTGTCTAAAAAAATGATGGGGAAACATGTGGCAATGTTGGAGCTGTTGGGACAGCAGACACATATTCATTTGTCTGTGAAACTGTGTCTCATAAAATTTTTATTGTAATAGGCTTTAAACAATCTTGTAATATAGTCAGCCCCCTTCATGTGCAAATACAAAGCATGACTTCTCCCATAACCTTTATACAGATGTAACTATAGCCCCACATCACCAGGTTTGATCTTCTGCACTATTCTGATAATCCATCAAAGAAGAATGGGGGATTAATCATGATTATCTCAGCTGCATTTTTATATCTAACTGACCCTTTTCTAACAGTTGGTGTAAAAATAGAAATTAACATTCCAGCTTCCTTGATACACATGTAGAATTGTGCAATGGTACACTGGATTTGATGGGAGACTGCATTCAGTACATCGGTAATTAAGGGGGTTTGATTTTACTGTCTTACACCAGCTTATTTAAAAGCATTACCAATCCAAGATCAATCACATTTGGAGACATTTAAAAAGGAGGAAATATAGTACCTTGCGTAGCATTGCTTCTGCTTTCTGCACATTGAAGTTTCTTGCTGTAAACAGACAGGAAAAATAAATTAACACAGACCCATTAAAGCTGAGAGGAGCAGACAGGATGTAAGCACAGGACAACATGGCAGGATGTAAACACAGGACAACATGGCAACATGGCATTTCGGAGGAGCCATAATAAGGGGACAGCCTGCTGTTTTATACACTCAACAACAAGTCATGGTCTGGATATGGAGTCAAACTAACCTCATCCTCATGACCATCTAATAAACAGTCTTCTGGCTTTGAGGGGGATGAAACTCATCCTTTTTCAGAAACAACAGACTGGGCCTACATTCAAGGAATCCAAGTGGAAAATTCATGAATTTTCCAGTGCTAATCAGTAATGGCTCCAGGATGGATAAACAATGACAAATGTGCTTGTAAAGACGTGCTGATTTATGCAGCTTCTCAGCTGCTTCTGAAAACCACCCTTACCCAATATATCCAGCCCTCCAAAGAACAGTTAATGTTACAATTAAACAAATAGTGTTAAATTTATCATTGGTTTAAGGCAATGTTTAAGATTCTCTTCTCTGCCTCATGAATCATAAATAGTTGTGTTAGCTAGCTAGGCCTGAAAATATAAGCTAAAATATATCTGAAAGGTGACTCTCTTTAACAGTAACCCTTGAACTGAATAAACAAAGCGAAATGAGAGAGGGCTGGTTAGCTAGCTACAGAAACATGATGCATATAGACAGTTATAGCTTTAGCTAACTCACTACTTAAAGTACGGCTTATCCAGCACACTAACTGACATTACAGGTATTTATTAATCATAATAATTGCAAAAGGTATAATTTGAGAAAAAAGGACAGTTCAATCTGAGGTTTACAGAAACATGCAGCCATGATACTATCGTGCTTAACATTCATTTTGTACAGTATTCCACAATGAGAGCGTGCACATCCAGTGACAGAAGCAGGCTAATCGCTGGCAGGTGGCATTGCCAACAAGCATACTCCTGACATATCTTTTGCGATTCTAGCATGACTGACAGTAGATAACCTCAATTCCAGCTTCCTTGAAAGAAACCCGAAGAAACTGGAAAAAGCCATACACTGATAACTTTTGCTTTCACACCCACGCCTGGCTGCTGTTTCATAGTTTATCACTCAGTGCTCAGTTTGCAAGTATGAAAGAGATATTTCTTTCTATAGGTCCTCTATAAATTTGCTGTTATGTTATCGGATGATGATATCTGCAACAAGAACTGCCTGCCACCCCCCCCTCCACAGGGTATAATGTGGAGACTAAGCATCTAATACTCAGTAAAGGTGATTACCTGACAGCTGAATAGCGGTCACAGACACTGGCTACAATGTCGCACAGGCAAGGTCTCCCTTCTACATGAAACCAAATGCAGAGGAAGCTCTCCTCGCAGCTACAGACAACAGTGACGTAATCTGTGGATTGTCATGGTCACTGGCAAACAAAAGGCCACTCAACCCATTGAGGACTAACTGCCTGAAGCCTACCAAACCACTAGACAAACTACAAACCATCCAGATCTGTTCTACCCAGACTAAACATATTCGGGATTAGACCAGATTGTTTTAAATACAGCAGGGCACAAATCTGAAACTTCAACCATAATCATGTTTTTCAAAGAAGATGTATCTTCCAGTAAGGACTGGAGGTCCCAGAGTACGCAATAGGAGTCTCCCAGGCACTGACAGACCTCCACTCAACAGTTGCTGTTGGTGTGTATGAGTCTAGTGAGGGCAGTGGACTGGTCCAACAACTGTTTTTGATCCCCACTGTACCCCACTGCCCCTTGTTTCGTTGTTTCTTGTTTACCTTTGATAACCTTATCAAAAAGAACAGGGCAATCAGCTCTACATGAACCCAGCCCACCTGTAATATGGGACAAAGTCTACATAACCACATATCACTGAGAGAAGAACAGACACCCAAGTGTAACATCTTTGAATTTTTATTGCTCAGTTTGTTCTTGATTGTAGGAGGATCTTTGTGAACCACAGATTATCTTATTAAAATCTCAAGAAATATAATGTAAATAAAGGCTATCACTTAAAGGATAAGGCTTAATGTATTGCAATATTTATAATGGACTATTTCCATATTACTGGAGGCTTTATGCAGCAGATGCACACAATTTAATTCTTTTCCCATGATGTACATTTCTTTTAGCTCTGTAAGAATTCCTTTCTGGGAAATAAACATTTTAATGACCAAAAAGGGGCATGCACCACAACATTATGGATTTTAGGGAATCTGGAACATAGGATTTGCAAAACAAATGTTCATTGTCCAATGGAGAACAGTCATACTGATTCTTATGAAAGCAATGCGTAATCCATTCACTGTGACCACAGATAGATCTTGAATTGAAAAATATGCTCTTTGCCTTGTTTTCCCAGCAACTGAGCACTGCAAAAACTAATTTTCATCACTCTGTGTGCAAAATTTATTTCCAACCATTCACAAGTTGAACAAAGCAACATCCATCAGCTCTGCCTAAGGCAAACAGGAGTAGTGGGAAAAAAACAACCCAGAGCAAAGCACCTGGTGCTGGAAAGCATTAGCAAAGTATGACAAAGGATGCAAAGCAGTTGTGAAACCTTACTAGCAGCTTGCTGCATGGTAGACCTCCAGAGTTTTTACAATTGACCTTACTGAGGCATTGACTATTGTTTTACACATTTAATGAGATTACTCAAGGAATTATGCTGATTCCCACAGCTTGCCCCTACGTCAGTCCGAAACAAGGACTCCACTATGTTGCTTTCCTCTTACTTTGCATTTGAAATTCTGGATGCAGAGAGCAGGGTTGGGGGTCGATACCTGGGCGGTCAACTCCAAGTGACAACTACTCTTTCTGACTGAAAGAAGTCATTGTACTTAGGACTTTTTAAAGCAGTATATAAAACTGCTGAACTGTATTACCCTTGATTGCTGAGCAACCCCCCCTAGGGCAGCCATGGTGTGGCATATTAGACATAATGTGTATACAGCATGGATTATGTACCAGGCAAGGTAACAATCAGGGCGCTGTCTGACCATGTTTGCATATCTGTCCATCCATGTGGATTTGAATGAACAAAATTTGTGTTTCTGTTTGTCCACACACATGGACGCATTTTCTTGTCAGTCCTAGAGAGGACTCGTCCTGACTGTCTCACCTCTGAGCCAACGAAGCAGGAAGTGGTCACTCTGGTAAGGGAGCTGGGGAAGGATATCCTGAACTCTCTCTCGAAACTGGCCAACAGAAACACAGAGGACATGATGCTCCAGCAGACAGAGTGTACAGACACAGCATATTAAGGCCTCTGCAGTGCGGGACAGTATGATACTAAAATAACATGTCACACAGAGGATCTCAGCACACAGTAGGCAGTTCCCTGAAATATTTTACACAACAGTTAGAAATAACCGGCGTTCCGATGCCAAGTTTCACTTCAGAAACTAAGTTTAAAGGACTCAAAAAGCAAAGCTAGTTCCTCAATATGCTCTAACAAGGGGGAAGTTACATTAAAACAACGTGACACTATTCATGTGTGTCTTTTATTTATTCATGTGTTCAAAAATACAATGTATAGAACAATTTTTGTAAAATCGGGAGGTGCATGGGAGGCGATTCGATGAACTAATGAGAAAAGATCTGTTAATTGGTGAAGAACATTTTGCAAAACTTTTCCTGCTTTTTTTCTATGATTAGTCGGCTGAGTTATTCAAGTAACTCTGAACTACTGGACCGACCTTCCATACCTAGCTAATTGGCTAACCACCTACACTGCCGGCGACAAACCTGGTGAACCCACGTCGTGGTGTTCTTGACAGAATACTGAATTTCATGATAAACAGGGCTCGCGTTTAACAACAACTAACGTTAGTATCTAATTGTAATTACTAATGTTCTAACTCCATGAAGCGCAACAAACAGTATTTCATTATGTGAGGTCAGAACGTTTCACAGACTGAGTCTGTGCACCTGCTTGCCTATACACAAAACCGGCAGATTTAAAAATCGACTGCTATATCAGCAACTGATAACTAGATAACGCTACAGAGTTAGCTATTTCCGTCGATGTTCATGGCTAAATTCAGCTAAAACTTGTATTATGTATTCTGTGGGCTTTAGAACCGCTTATAACGCAAGAAAAACGGTACAATCGGCAATTAACGTTTCCCATTATTGGAACACAATTTCTTTCACAAACATGTTCGCTCACCTACGCAGCAGATAATACTGTAATGCACCGCTTGGAGCAAAGCTGGAGAAAATGCTAAAGGGTGTCAAAACCGAGGACAAACATCGCCTCTGTCCCGTGAAATGCATCTTTGGAAATGAAAATACAGATATAGATGAGTAATTCACCTGCGCCAAGGCTTCAGCCTGCTTCGGGCTTAGATCGCCCACCCGTCCGCTCATCCTGGCTGTCAAATCTAAAAAACGTCCTGTGCTTGGGGTTATCTCAAGACGTTTCTTCCTCCCTCCTCGTATAGTGCGTGTACATGCTCTTACTGTGTGGGGGCGCTGTTTTTTTTCATTTCTGCCAACTCAGAGGCAGTGAAAACACCGGGCATTTGTAAGTAGTAGTAAGTACTACTACTAATAAATATTTGAATTCTTCTCATTCTTATATGTTTTATTCATATTATAATAGAGTGAAAGTACCCCCTCTATTAGTCAAATTTTATTTTTATTCTTTTCATATCAAAAATGATTTCTTTTCCTCCCAGTCTTGAAATAAAGGCAGCATTTACAATTGTATAAAGACAATATCAGATCTCCTATATGTGATGAACATCTGAGAAGAGACATAAGAGAATCTCAGCGGGCTGCCAGTTTTCAGATGCAAAGTTTAATTTATCAGCCACAAACTCGACGGTATCGCGTTTGCGCACGTACGCACGCAGCTTTCATTTATCTTAACTAATACATTTTCGTCAAAACCCAGACTTTGTTAAATGACTTCACACACCACTGTGTTCGTATTATGTTATCACTCGTACTCAAAGAATAGTGAGCGTTTCATTTTGTAATCCCACAACTACGGATGTTCACAACGTTTCCGTCGGCTGGCCTGTGGCCTTAGGGAGACCACGTTTTCGAATACAAACTACTTTTACAGTCGAAGTATCATATTTGACTATTGCACATTCAAGCTCTAAATTCCTTCGTTATTACGTTTTTTAAAATTATATATATTATATAACCCGAATCCGTACACTCAATTACTAAATCTTCTGGCCTCCTTCCTAAAATACCAGCAGGTAAGTCTGTCCTGCAGAGGCATAAAATCCTAGGCAGGTTGGTAAAATAGCGTTTGAAATGTGCAATTAGAAGAGGCGCTTAACTTAACAATAGTTTTTTTTTTGTCTGTTGCAGCTGGCTGGCTAAGGGCTGCATGGAGTTGTCAAATATTGTAACATAAGCACTGAGTTTATACAACGGTTAAGGTTTGGTTCCTACGGTTGCCAAAAGTGCTCGGTAGGTGGCGAGCTAGGATGAACGGCCCGTCATTATTCTTCAACACGCCTTTTCCTGTGCGACCAGGAAGCAGTATTCTTGTTTACATTCTGTAGCTGTGGCTGGTTACTGGGGGGGTTGATCTAGGGAATTATGAGGGGCTGTTAATATGTCATTTACTTGCTAATATTTAACATTTTATGTATTGTTAAGCCATGGCTGTTGACGGCTGGTGGTGCTATATTTCTGTCATGTCGGTACTGTTGGCCCCTTCGTTTTGGTCGTGCCTGGTAGTTTCTGGTGAAAAGGTAGCCCGGATAGAGGTTTTCCGGAGGGAGAGACAGGGCGTCAGCAGCGTTCTGCAAGGAGAAGTTGTCGAGGGAAGCTGGGATACAAAATCTCAAGAAGACCGTGACGATAAGGACAATGAACTTCATCACGGTGCTGTCGAAGGCAGCCTGCGATTGGTGAGTACCTCCCCCTTTTTGTTCTCTTGACAGCAGCACAAGTTCACTTATTTCTTCACAAATTGCTTGATATCGTGTAGACTAGCAACGTCAAGAAGTTAGTTAGCATGTTAATCATATTAAAAGAACGTTGTAGTTAGCTCTCTATTGCAGATGATTGTGCGTCCGTTTTTTGTATTTTATGCTAGGTCAGTGTAACCTCTGTAAAGACTTGTTTATAGTTGGTCTTTATCGACAAGACTAATATGTTTTCTTTGGAATGATCCCCTTGTGCTGACAAATTTGACAATGTAATTAAAATAAAATGAAATCCAGAGGCTGCTGTCCTAACAGTCTGGAAGCATTTTTCACTAATTAGGTATGTTGTATTGTCTGCTCTTTGCAAACGTCAAGGTGCAGGATGACGAACTTGACCTCCAGGTGAAATCCGAGGACAATGAGCCATGGATAGGAGTGGTCCCTGTTAAGATGGAGGAGAGTGAACTTCCAAATGGGAACCAGGAATCCTTTGCAGCTGCAGTTGTGAACAAGGTCAGCTCAAAAAAAAAAAAAAGCACAGCCAAAAAGAGTTTGACATCAACTTAAGGTAAAGAAAAAAGAAGACCCAATTTCATTAACTGCTGCATCATTAGGATAGGTATGTATTCATATGGAAACTGCAGGTAAAATGTAGGGGTGGATTAAATGCAACATCACCTGTCTGTTGACTCTAGATGAAACGGGCCCTTGTGCTGGGAGCCTCTGCCCTAATTATCCTGGCCCTCAACCAGAACACTGTCAGAGAGGTAAGCCCTTAACACAGCATCCCTTCTGAGGAAGCTACCGGTGCCTTGAATGCCCTCCGGCTATATGAAGGGATTACTAGTCTTGTTCTAGTACAGCAAAATAAACTGTAGTTGATGGTGCAATAGTGTCTGTTCTTTCTAGATGGACCTCTCCCAAGTACTCTCCAAACCAGTCATAGTGATCCAGACATCAGAAAATGTCACCAAACTTATCGGAGCATTACTCAGGTATTGGTCTTAGAACACTCAAAACAAAGTGCTTATTATCTTACTTATTGCTCTCTGTAAATTAGAGTCATGAATCTACTCTCAAAAACTCAGTAATTTTTATGGATATGCACAAAGTCATACCCATTTGTCAAAACATTTCATTTCATAACAATATCCAGTACTGATGACCCCATAACATCAGTGCACTCACTGAGATTTGCTGGAAAAGATACAGAACACAACTCTTAATTTTCTCAGCACAAAGGTTTCTCATCACTTAAATATACTAATGTATTAAATCTGCCTCTCATAAGTATAGTGTAAGATTTGTGCATAGTTACAATTGTTTCATCACAATTCCGCATTTAACAAGACTATTCTTATTAACTTTTTCATCTCATTATCTCAATTAACTATTTGATAATTATCAAACTTATTTATCAAATATACCTTCGTCAAATGTACAGTTTTGATAATTATGAAATGTAAAAATTGCTATTTTGGACTAGAGCTAAAGCCTGTGTAAGATACAGTGACATGTGAGTTCATCCTTTTCAGGGGTCTTCATGCAACAGCAAGAATCACATACAAGACCATCCTACAGGACAATCTGGTACGCCTTAAATTGAAAACTTTCCGATTCTTTTAATACTAATTAATGCTGTAGGTAATATTAGTATTAATCTTGTTACTTACTGATCAGGTATGCAGAGATATGTCCAGTATCTCATTACACAGTAATTCTAATATGCACATTTAGGATGACTCCCACACTGCAGTCAGTCAGTTAGCTTTTGCTGGGTTTGCTGTTTGGGATTTAAAACTGAGCTGCCAACTTGCATTGTAGGGGGCCACCCTGACCCTGTGGTCCAGCTGCGGACGGTCGAGAGGGGGGCTGTATGGGGAGTGGCAGGGGGTCATCTGCACCGGAGAGACTAACTCCCAGGTTCAGGTGGGGACAACAAAGGAACCTGAAACACTGAGCTCTTATCGTGATCCATTTATTAAATATCACCCTTTATATATCCTGAACATTTTCAACCCATTCAGTCAGGTAGCAGACTGCAGGAGTAGGATTACTCTAGATTGTTTGTACAGAGCTGTACGTTTTGAGATTTTTGAATGAAAACGCGGAAATACTTACAGCCCATTGTGTTTTCAGAAGTACCTCCAGCAGCTGTGGAATACAGTGCTTCTGGTGGCTTTGATCCTGTGCACTGGAGTTATAGTTCAAGCACGCTGGCAATATCGGGACCGCCAACTCAATGATGACATAGAGGTATATCGGTCTCTGTACGCTGGGGGGAATCTTCAACGCGTGGCACAGGTTGAAATAAAGCCTGAATGATATCCCAACCATTTTTGCAGTTACTTCCAAAACAAGACATCTTGAAACGACTGGCTGCCCTGAAAACCAGAAAGTATCAGTCACCCAAGGCATGTAGTGACCCAGGACTGGCAGGGGAGGCGGATAACTGTGCCGTTTGCCTGGAGCAGTTCTACAATAATCAGGTAGGGACACCAATAACTACAGAAACCTCTCTACTAATCCTACCTACTGCCTCTTATGAATATGGCTTGGTATTCAAAATAAGCTTGTGTGAAATCAGTTGATGGGATTCATTTAGTATTGAGTACAAGAAGTAAATATCTTTTCCAGGGTTACTATTTAAATTAGCTGCTTTTTAAGGGCATTTTAAGAATAATGTTTTAATGATAAATACACAATTTTCAAAGATTATTCTTAGCAGTGTTCTTATTGCTTTCAAGATATAAGCCCAGGAGACATCCCTTCTGAGATACAATATATTTTGAAAATAATGCATCTATCCATCTTAAAGCATCTAATGCATCTTAACCCTCCTGTTATGTTCAAATTTACTAACATCCGTTATGTTTGGGGTCAATTTGACCCCAGCAATTTAAACCTCCAGAAAATGGTGGAAATTAAAATTGCTACCCAAATTTATGTGTCAGGTACTTTATGTTTCTTTGTTGACTATGTAAATAGGCTTTAAATAACCCCTCACCCCCCACCCCCCACCCCTATACATGTAGAATACCTATTATGCGACTATGGAAAAACATGGCAATCACCATAAAATCTCACTGATTAACCTAAAATCGAAGAGAAAGATCTTTTTGGTATGTTAAGGCCTTTATATTATTTCTAAGTACAGATTTTTGGTTATTACGAAATACATTCAGACATTCATCCACAGTCATGTGGGGGCCTGGGTTGTAAAGAAAAGGTCATCGCTGAACCCACTTGTCCCATACATCCCGTATTGCTGCGAGTTTGTCATGCTCTCGTCGGCCCTGCCTTGTTTCTCTGTCATCAAAGCGTATGACACAGGAGAAAAGATGAAATTTCTGTAGAGACATAGTGGCTGGAGATATTGCCCTTCCAGTGTCAGCATTCCAAAGGCTTGCTGTTGCTTCGCCTTTTGACTTGTAAATGCCAAAATGAGCAACCCAATATAGGCTTGCAAGTGGGTCACATCCAAGTCTTTCCAACTGCCCCCATACACATGCCTCCCCTCCCAGTTTCTCATCTCAAGTATATCCTTTTCAATTGATTATGAAGAGCTCAAATGCTGATTTTATGTCTTGGGCATGGCTGACAGCGTATCTGGTGGGGCCTGAAACCATCCTGATAACATTGGCAGCACTAAGTCTGCCCTGTTGTTCAAGTGGGGAGAGGGACCATAATAACTTTCCATTTTTTGAAGGTAACATGCCTTCTGGTGGTTGAGAAACAGGAGGATCAACACTTAGAGTCTCATTCTCATCAGAGGAGGATGTCTCATACTCATCAGAGGAGGATGTCTCATAATCAGGGACCTCCTCAACGTTATCCTCTGTCTCATATACAGTCTCCTCTATGTCACTCTCACTGGCAAAGAGCTGTGACAAAACCTCATTGGCAGAAAACCTTTACTTAGAGTTCATTTTCAACAGAGAGAGCAAGCACACAGAGCACCAAGAGGAATGGTTTTGAAGGATGCTGTGTAAGCTTTTATATGTTTGCTCCTCCCCTACTGTCATGCGCAGACACAGGTGTGGGAACCATAGTTCCTCTCCCCCACAGCGCAGGAAATATCAAAGTTCTCATGTCATGTGAACTGTCAGTGGTTCTCGCACTACTACAGGTAATATTATGTTAGGTTATGGCCCTAAAACAGAGGGAAGTCTTATATTATAAAATTATATTATAAAATTGCATGTTGCAGTGTCCTCAGTATCACCCAAAACAACCAAAACAAATGTGTGTAAAATGTTGATATTTCTTATATGTTTTGTACAGCTAAAACGGCCTGGGGTCAAATTGACCCCAAACAACACCAATGCGTACAACATGAGTACAGGGCATTAAAAACATATCATCATGTTAATTTTGTGTTTACCTAGTTGTCCCTATTAAATTAGGAAAAGTCATTAAATATGAAGCAAAAAAAATGATGTTGAGCATTTATTTAGAGACGTTAAACATTGAATGGGGTCAAATTGACCCCAAACATAACAGGAGGGTTAAAACCATTAGCTAGTTAGGTTTGGTCATACTGGTAATAAATTAACTGCTAGATGTAGTAATAAAAGGCTAGTTTAAGAAAATTAAAAAGTAAGACTATTTGACCTCTTTCCATGACTTTCCAGGATGAAATTTTGGTAATCAAGAACTGTAAGCCCATGTCAGCACTTGGTTGTGATTCAACCAAGCATGCAATGAGTGTTCAGTCACACTTGGATTTGTGTGTCTTGCAGTGTCTGCGAGTCTTGCCCTGTCTACATGAGTTCCACAGAGACTGTGTCGATCCCTGGCTGCTCCTCCAGCAGACCTGTCCTCTATGTAAACGGAGCATACTGGGTGAGTCACACTAATTCACTATTGCTCTGTGGTGCTGTTGAACACCTATGCAGTGTAATATAACCTGCATTTCATGCGGAGCTACTTTTTGAAATGCATGAACTGAAGATAACTCTTCCTCAGCAACCTGACCTCATGTCCACATTAATAAGGCAGAAGTAACTATTGGTATGTGTAAATGGATATTTGGAAGAAACTTTAAATGAGCCCTTTTAAATTACATTTTGTAACACCCTTTAATTTTTTTAAATTTCATTTTCCAGCACCACCATATAGCCATTTGGTGACCCCAGTGTATGGATGTCTTTTTTGTCTTTGATAATTTTAATATTTCTGCCTACAGCTAACCTCTGTAAAGACAGCTAATGGCAGTCCCTGGACCCTAACTGGAAGCAGACTGGGATCGACCTTTGTCCTTTCTCCGGTGACACTTTTACTACGGCATTTCAGACCTCACTGATTTCTTTGTACTGTAGGGTGAGGGTCTCAAGGTGACAGACCCTCTCCTGGGTTGGTGTGTATTCCGTGGAACCCCTGGCCTTGTGAAGACATGCAAACCTTGGGAAGACCCACTGCAAGTGCTGTGACTGTAGTTTCTAGTTCAGTCGGATCAGATACATTACTTGCATTCTTTTACAGTCGTGTCCTCTTTGGCATGTGACGTTTTATGTACTGTATGAAAGTATGAGCATAGAAACCATTGTCCTATCTGAGTAACTGTACCTCCCACCGTGGAGCAAAGGGAGAGGGCACATTCTTAAGGTCTTTTGATGTGCTGTGCTAATCTGTTCTGGAATTCCATGTGCATTCCCTGCGAAAAGGCCACATGGAGCCAATTGCTTTTAATCCATGTATTCTAAATATTAATTTGTTTTTATATGTTAGTGTAGGCATGGTTATTTAATGCTTTATGGAATTAAGCATGGCTTAACAGGTATATCTTCAAGGGCTTATTTGGGCAAATATCAAACATAACCCCCTGACTGATTTAACAGTGCCTGTATCTCTCATAGAATTTCTTCTCAGAAAGCATTTTAACAGAAACTGAGATCCTAGACAGCAAAACATAACAGAATTAGTTATGTTAAAACAATGTGCAATCAGGACTAGATTTCAACAGAGCATTCCTAAGAATTCCAAGTAAATTTTCTTAGTCTTGCTGTTGTTAGCACTATTTTAAATAAGCCCTTCAAAACTGAAAAATGGCTGCTCTTTGATTATAAAACTACATTAAAAGGAAGACCTGCTGATGCATTTTTTTCCAGCAAAAAGGTGTCATGTTTCACTTTAAAACTGGAAACTGAAGTAACACCCAACACACAGCCAGGAGGTAATGTTTGCTTAGTTGCCTGAAATGGCTGCTTGAAAAGCTCTTGAACAGACAGACTTCCTAGCAGCTTTATGCCTTAATTGCTGCCAGGGAAATTGCTCTGAGAAAGTCATGGTACAAAAATGCTTCATGGGCCATGCATTCTGCTGGAGTGGCATAGTGCAAGAATTGTTTTATCACCGTTTTATTTTCGTTGAACAGGCTCACAAAATGGCCACTACTTCTAGTAGCTGCACAGAGGCCACTTGAGAAGGCCAACCAATTATTAAGTGTTAGGAGGTGGTTGCAGCAATCAGCTAAGAAAGGGAAGGTCACAGGCCCAGTTCTACTAGAAATTAAACCACTCTTGCTCCTGGTCTCCACTTTTCAGGGGCAGCACATACTCAATCCAAGCTGTGGCTCTGTGTCTCCAAGACCACATTTGGTAAGCACGAAAACAGACAGCTCAAAAATAATTACGAACCTTAAAAGGTAAAAGTATTTACTAATATATTCTTTATTTAGTTTGACACAACCTCAATACAAAAGCAATCATAAATAAGCCTTTTGTTAGAAAAATGCTCTTTGATATTCTATTGTTGCTTCTTGTATAGTTGCAGTGCATGGTGAAATGGCACCGCTAGAATGTTTGCTTAAGAGACACCAGCCCTTTCATGCTTGTCCACACGCAAAGCTAACGGCAAGTGTTGCTGCTGCAGCAAACTTTGTTTAAGAGGGGTCAAGGTGAGGCATGTCCCTCTGTGTGCACTGCCTCACCTCTTTTCCCACCTGCCTTTTTGATTTTCCACACTCATCAGACACCACCTGTCTTTCCAAAGTGATGGGGATAGCTTCTCAGGTTGGACTCCCTGGATTCTGTTGTTCTAGAGTCGATTTACCCTAATGTTGATTTAATGTTACAGAACGTGTTTACATCCATTCTTTTAATAAATGGATTTGTTACATGGCAAAACACATGTCCACTGCGTGTCCATCAGCACTTTGGTTTACAGAGTACGTCAGTCTTCAGTGACCAAGCAGCTTTTTTTTCAGGTTAACAAAAAAGGAGCATTTAGGAGGTGGAGGGTCACTTAACAGTCCATCTCATTAAGAAACTTCAAACAAAATCTTGCTGAACTTAAAACTCAGGGTTGTAGTTATAAAATGGAAAAGAACTACTCACCATCAGCATTGCCGAACTAGGCTATGTGATGGAAAGACGTTCTGGTTTGTGTGAATTATACGAAAAATAGAGTTGGGTATGTAAGAAACTGATGAGGGAGACAAGATTAGCCTTAGAAGTCACAAAGAGAGGGAGGCCGGAACTGGATCCTGACGCAGGAAGTGACCACTTTTGCGGTCACCTGGGATACCTGAGCCTCGACTGTCTCTCTGGTCACTGCCCGTCTCCTCCAGCATCTGGCAAGAAGTGTCCATGGCAACGGTGTGCATCAGGATGGGATCATGCCTTTGTTCCTCTTGCGGTCAGCCATGGCCCTGCGGTTGTGGTTGGCACCTCGGCTCTTGTTGGCCTCCTTCTTGCGTCTGTCTAGCGTGGTCTCCGTGGTCTGGCCCTGGCCCTTGGGCCGCCCCACCACGTGGCTAACTGGCTCTGGCCTGTACCTGTAACAACCAACAACACATGTTTGAACACGACCAGGCAAGTCAAGTCCCTACTCTCCGCAGTAATCCGTCTTTAGAACCAAAAAAGTCCAACTTAAATAACAATTTAATACAGATGTCTGGATCCCAACCAAATAAGCTATAGATGGTCACTAAGAGAGATGACACCCATTTCTTTCATTCTGTTTTGCCTGACGGTGTGTTCCACAGTTTTATGTGGGACAGTGTGTGCCATTTCATAGAAAGGCAGTTTTTCGTACAGCTTTGCTTGTAAGAGGGTGTGTCGTTTCAGAGGAAAGCTGTGACTACGCACCCTCTTCTGCTCTGCATGGCCGCCCTTCTGGCCTCCGCTCTCTCTCGCAGCACCGCAGGGTCCTGGACAAAGTGGTCCCTCTTCACCTCATCATCCTTGGGGGGAGATTAGACAAAAGACTTTGTTAAAAACAGAGACGTGGACATTTAAAGAACCTGCTCCTATCTTTTCTCTCAGAGTGGGTCTGCACCTTTTCCTCTTCCTCTTCCTCTTCCTCCTCGTCTCCCTCTTGCTGCTTGCCCTGGACCTGTTTTCCAGCGCGCAGGATCTGGGGGGTGGTGAACGGCCTGTGGAGAGGTGGTCAGAGTCCATCAGAACACCCGAGATGAAGGAACCAGCTGCGTGTCACAGCGTAATATGTGGCGCGATACAAAACACGGCATGGTCAGTGCGCCCTGGGTCATACCTGCGGTTCAGCAGGTCGCTGTCCTCATCCAGGTCGTTTGCTCCCACTTGGTTGACATCGTAAGTGTCGTCGTATTCGTCGTCGTAGTCATCCGTGAAGTACGCGCCGCCTCCGGCCCCCTGCTCCCCCGGGGCTACAGGCACCTCATCCACCACGGTCTGGTAGGCCTGGTACCGCGCTCGCTGCTCCTCGATGTGCTGCTTGTCGTTCAGCATGTCGCGCAGGCTCTCCCCCTGCCTGCAGGCACCAGCCGCACACATTCCACTCATTGTCTTGTACCCATGGCGTTAGCCAAGGAGCACTGGGTAGGAAATACTGCTGTGGCATTCTATCGAGTGAATGTATAAAGTGTGAAATTCTGAAGTGGTTTTCTTTTTATACAGAAGCTTTGAAATGAGAGAAATTCCTGTGTCCAGATTATGACTGACTGGAGAGTACGGAGATAAGCTGTTATTTTGGCCTCCTCTCACCTTCTACCCTTCCAGATGCGAGACATATCCAGCTGATCCCGAGAGAAAACGTCAAACTCATCATCATCAAACACGTTGGACCTGGAGCTCAGGACAGATGGCAGCTCCTTTTTCACTGGCCTGAGAGGAGACAGACAGAGGAATTGGTGTCATTAACCCCACTTTTAATCACAGCACACGCCCTTATTCTCATGCTTCAGGTCCCTGAGCACATTTACATTGTCTAAAAAACAGTAACACCTTAAGGGAAGAGGAATGGAGAGAGGAGGTCCCAGGTGTCCTTACCTGGGCAGGGTTCGGTCCAGCTTGTCCAGAGCAGGTGCCAGCCTGTCCTCCAGGATGTTATTGATGACCACCTCAGAGTTGTAGCCGTACTCCTGCAGGCAGGCCAGGATGAAGCCCTCGCCCAGGTCTGGGAGCAGGTCTCTGATGTGGGACAAAAGGGACTCCAGCTCCCCTGCGCTCACTGTGCAGACAGCTCCCTACGGGAAACGGCCCCCACCATCAGAGGAACACCCTGGCCCATACAGGTGGCCTTCACTGTGGCCAAGAGCGTCACACATCTCACTGTGATGACCATCACCTGAAGACTAGATACGCTGATCTTGTATGTCTGCCTGTTTCTGTACAACAAAGTAAACGGCCATAATGAAAGTGCTAAATGAGAGTAACCAATTATCAGGAAAAGAAATCTACTGACCACATATTACCTCTATTTCTGCCATGGACCCTGAAGCATACTTCTGCAGAAATCAGTTTGAGGACTGTTATTTGCAACTGGCAATGTGAGGATATGTATGCTGTGTAATCAAAGTCTAAATTCAAACACAACAGATCATGAGTGTAAACTGCCTCCAAACTTACATTGTCCCCTTTCTGAGGGGAATCCACCTGGGCTTCTGCAGCACTCTGTACCCCGTTGGGCTGGTCCTGCTCTCTGTCAGCCAGAGCCCCATCCACGCTCTTCACTTCCTGTGGGGCTGCTGATGGGGCTGGCCTAAGCCTCTTCCTGCCCAAGCTCTCCCATGCAGACTCCACACCCTGCAACAGGTAGGATGTCCTGGTCTCGTCGCTGGCAGAGAAGTCAGGATCAAGGACAACACCCAACAGGAGAAAAGTACTTAGAAGAGATTACATTTTTCCATCTGTGGTGAAGCTAACACAATAAAATGCAAATGCTGGAGGAATGTAGAGGATACAGAGGAGGAAAGGCTTGCTGTAAGAGGCTGATGTCATCTGCCACAGGGAATTGCTCGTCGTAATCAGCCAAGAACCTAGGTAGAGAAACAACATTTTCATTGGCCCATAGAAAGAATTAACACCAAACATTCAGAGTGGCATGAATTTTTTTTATTATTAACATCCTAACACAGCATAAAAGAGAAGCTTTCACATTTCTACACCGAGGAAGACTCCTCAGAAAGAATGTAACTATTCTACACATGTTCATACCTCTTTTCCTGGAGAAGAGCACTGAAGATCTGTAGAAAGTCTTCCACAAAGGACTGTATGTTCTCTGAACTACAAACCACAGAGATAAAAAAAATTATAAACAAAACATCTCAGGAAGCTTAGTGCATGAGATAACATTTCAGATTCTCTACATAAACTGGGAATGATAATCTACAGTTCATCTGAACCTGAGGGTAAAACAACTCAGTATGAAGAGATGAGAATGCTGGTGGACTCTCACCCCTCCACAATGGGCTGCAAGCATGTGTGCTGTAGGAGCAGGTGAGCGATCTCCACCATCTTCCTACAGGAATGTGACACCCTTCTCCACAGGTCCTCCTGTAAACTGGGTTTGGGGAAGAGTCACCATGCTGTCCACTACTTTTTGCTCCAATTGCTGACCAGTACCGATGTGCGTAAGCAACAACACTTACCTCTTATCAAAGTTCCTCTTTTTCACAGCCTTCTCAATGTCAGGCACAGCCAGCTCATAGAATGAAGCCAGTCTAAGAAGTGCAGTAAGTGACTTATTACAACATATATTTCCTACATAAGGCACATATATCTCAGGCTTGACAGTTGCACGTTGAAGGTGGGGGTGTCCTCGCAACCTTACCTGCTGAGGAAACCATGTGAGTGGAAGGTGCGGCAGGCAGTGGGGAAGATGTCAAGGAAGGAGTAAATGGTGGTGCAGGAGTCACACAGGTACAAGACCAGGTCCGCCAGATCCTGCGGGTGGCAAATCAATAAGGTAGTGATATCTCTGTGATCTGGTGCATAATGGCTGCCATAGTTTACTGATAATTACATATTCATAAGTAAACTAGACTTTAACTCAAGGTAAGTGTTGAACCACAAAAATGACTAAATGTCTTAGATGTCCGTCCTTGGGTGATGCGTTTCTAAATGTGTCCAAGTCACCTTCTGACTCATGGTCATGGCAGTGGGTCTTCCCTGGGCTCCCAGCTTGAGGGGTTCACGCGCAGTGGCTCCCTCCACCTGCAGGCCACACTTCTCCAGGATGGTGTCCAGCACCTGGGGAAGGAAGACCGCATCCAGATCAGTTACAGTGTAACTGTAACAAATGACCGGTCTACTGAGTGTGGGAGTACATATAAGCGCCTCATACCTGTATAACTGTAGGCACCGCCTCCTCCAGGTCACTATAGTAACTGGGCTGCTGAGTGAAGATGTTTTCTGAAAGAGACAGACATTCAAATTAGGTCATTAGCAGATTACACATAAGTGTCAATCATAATCAGGTAACATTCCTTATTGGAAAAAAAAGATGTTACAGATAAAAAGCAGCAAACAGCAAACACTGAAATGTCAAACTTGAAATGTCTGTGCTTTTAGAAACTCTAAATTAGGAAAGGGAGAAACAAGTGCACCGATCATTTTGTGAAGTAGCTGTGAATTTCCTTTTCCATATAACACACACAGGTCCAGGATCTTGGGAATGTCAAACAGGAAGTTGTTGTAAATAATCTCTCCAAACACAGCTGGAGTAATGAAGTTCTCCTGAGAGAAAAGACAGGCACTAATCAAACTTGTATTCAATGTTGAAGAGAAACAATGACTCTTAAAAACACATGAATTACACATATTGGTAGCTGAAGATCTTGTTTCCTGAGCCTAATCCTCTGCCTCTGCTGAAATTCTATGTGACGTGAAAGAGGCCATCATGAGCAGCACACCCACCTTGGATTCCTTGTGTGTTGCCATCCTCAGGAAGGTCATGAAGACTGAACGGTGTAGTCGCCGTTGCATATCAACCACAGCAGGGGAGGTGGGCAGTGCATCTGGGTCCAGCCCCCTGGGAGCATGACGCAGGTATGAATCTAGGCACTTCTGAAGGGACTCATCAAACACCACCTACAGGAACAGCAGACAGCATACCCTGAGCCACAGCCACAAAACAGGGACAGGAGGAACTGCCGAGTCTCAGTGGAGGCACCCATCACACAGCTAATGACGAAGCTCTTCAGTTACAGAGATCTAATATATCAAAACATAGTGCAGTCACTGACCTGGCACCAGAACTTGTCATGCGGCAGAGACAGCAGCCAGTCCAGGTCGTCGGCAATAAACTGAGCATGCTCCAGGAACTCCTCCAGCTGTGCTGAAGAAGCTTCCAGCGGCGGGGGCCTATATGCCACAAAACATCGGTCCTCCATTCGGTCAGGGTGCTGTCATTCACAATAAAAAAGAGTTTTTGTATTATAACGCAAGTTCTTCCTCCAGCTATGTCAGTATGGAGTACAGAAAAGGGTAGCTATAGCTTCCCACGTTAAATTACTAAGTGGCATAATGTCGGACAATCATAATAACTTGCCAGCGCTGGTAGGGTACGATCTCTACCCATAGGCCCCCCGGGTTCCGTCACATGCTGTTCGTCCAAAGGCATTCGCGCACTCGCCATCGCTTCCGTTTACAAGTACCTGTGTGACAAATGTTCAGACATATTATTAAAGTAAGCGAGTGAACACAGATCCTAGCAATCTGTTTTAAGTTCGGTTAAGTTTGAGCTGAGGCTAAGTGTTACAATCAGTTAGCTAGCACCTGGTTGGCAAACCAGTCAATAAACAATAGTTAACGTTACGATACATATTCCAATCGCAGATTCGTGTATATCGCACTTTAGAAAAGTTAAGGATTCAATGGAATAACTATGTAACGCAAGCTACTAGCTAGCTAATCTGTTTTGTAGTCAGAAAACCTTTCTAGCCACGTCTCGAAAGCCAGACAACTTAGCTAACGTCAGCTATCGAGACATACCAATGAGTAAAATCATCTGCAAGTTGTCTTACTAGCCATTACAGAAGGTGGAAGACAGCTTCGCCGGTGACATATTTATAACTACCAATTGGCTATGGCTAAATGTAATTTAGCTGCGACATGCCAGCCAGCTAAAAGCTATGTTAGTTAGCAAGCTAGCCAACTGGCTAGTTTTTTTGCTAACTCCATACATGTCACTGGTAACAAACTGTCGCCAGGCAGCAAACCAGCAAGTACGACAGTGATCCTTAGGTGCATTAGCTAAACAAAAATATCAAGACTTTAAAAGCTGAGATTCACCGACATAACACTAGGTAGTTACCTGACACGTAATCCTCTTCACACTTTCTATATGCTCTTCCTCCTGCCATTAGCTAGTTACACGAGTGCGTCAAACGTCACATTCACTTCCTGCGTCACCTGCGTTGAAACCGTGACGTAACTTTACGCAACGACTCCAGAGACACTCCCACGCTATTTTTGTATAGTTCTGAAGGGAGCCGCTCTACATTGAGTGTACTAAAGCTGGGGACACACAGGGAATTCACCTCAGTGCAAAATGAGTTTTAGTGAACATCTAAATTGCTACCGAAACAACCGAAATTGCTTTAATATGAAGCAATGTGGCTGAAAGCATTGTCGCCCTTTTCCTCAGACCCTAATTTACACACAAGAATCAAATAAAATTACTTTCACACACTCCCAATTTACAAGGACAAAACGCACTCATATGTTTATTCAATGATTGCTTGTGTTAATTCCAAAAGGTTTTGATAGCTTGGTAAAGTTTTAAGTCATATCTTATAGACTACCTAACAGAAATGCTTTTAAAGCTTACAGAGAGGTCAAGAGACTGACATATACAAAATGACCTATTTTAACATGGTCGAAACTTGGCCACTTATTTGTGGGCATAAGACATGTCTTATTTGTTTGGTCATATTAGCTTAGATAAAGAATGAAGGATTTAAACTTCAGCATCATAATTGTTATTTTTGCAGAACATCCCCAAAAGGGTTACACAAGTATGGTACCTATACATTCATTTGGTAGATGGCATATTGTATGTTCAACCCCAGTTTCAAAAAGTAGGCTTGGCAGTGCAGCATAGTGGTAAGGAGCTGGGTTTATAACAAAAAGGTTGCTTGCTAAATTCCCTGGTGGAGGACTGCTGCTGTATGTATGTAACCCAGAATTGCCTCAGTAAATGTCCATCTGTGTAAATGGATAAAACTGTAACCTATGTAAGTCGCTCTGGATAAGAGCATCTGCTAAATGACAATAATGTAATTCAGTTGATTACTGATGAAGATATCCAGCAGGGGGAGACATCATCCAGAGGAAAACATCAGCATGCTTACAGCAACCATACAGGAGACATGAGACAGATATAAAAACATTTTTATTTATTAGCATTAAAAATAGACAGAGGTAACTTCTGCAGTCCACCACTACAATCTTCATTAGTCATACAACACAGTATTACAATAACAATCAACATATTTTACATTAGGAGTGTAAAAGATAATATTTTACATTATAAAACAGCTATTTCTGAGGGATTTACAATTTTACCCAGGCCCTTGTGTCACAGACCTGTCCTAAATGTTTACAGCAGACAGGAGTGCCAAATCTTGCAAATTCTGATAAAAATAAAATGAACACAGAAAGGGATGGCTATAGCTACATTTATGGTAAATAACATGCTAGGTCTTTGTCAGTTAGTTTGGCAATTTTTTTTTTCTTTGTGACGACATTGGCAAATGGCTTTTCTGCACCTACAGTTGTGGATGACTCAGCCTGGCTTCTCACTAGAATGTACAACTAAAAATAGTAAGGAGAATGAGGCTTTATGAACTCCATAATGGGTAGAGCTACCATGTACTGTCAATGCCTTACTGATTTAAACCAAACATAGTATTTTTCGGTGAAGAGTCAAGTATTTTGATTGGTTCTAACAAGTCAGCACATAACAGCTTCAGCCATTATATCCATTCTGAAGCCTCAATGTCCCACCACTGCTCACCAAGCTGTACCAGTTATTTCCCCACATTGTTGCTGACATTTGATATGTGGTGCAACACACACAAACGTCCACTGATTTCAACAGTAACTCAAAAAATGAATATCTTTGCTAAATGCAGCCAAACTCCCTCAGGCCGATGAACCAAAAGATGTGCACAAGAACAATACCGCTTCCTTCCCAGACAATGCCAGTGGAGTGTGTCTGTGGAAAGAGTATTGCCAGCAGCAGACCAGCACCCTGAGGAGGTCGTCATTCACATGCGACCTGGCTGCAGCGCAGTAGCACCAGTTGTAAGAGTGGGACCCCGACAGAGGGACTCCTCCCTCCCGCTGAAACCGTGCCCTGAGCTGCTCTGCACTCGGGAGGAGCTGGGACCTAGCCAGTGCCTGCTGCCAAAGCTCTGTGGTCAACAAGGACTCACAGAACCGAAGGGGACAGGAAGACCCACACCTGATGGAGTTAAGTGGGCAACGAGGACAAGTTCGACTCCGGCCCTCTGCTCAGTACAGGCACACAGTGGCTTTGCGTCAGTGTTTTCAATCTGTAGAGAGGGATAATATGGCAGACTTAAGTACGAGCATCCCAAACACCACCGGGAATTCCCCTCTGCTGTAGTGCTAATCTAAGTTAGGTTACTTCAGATGTTCACATAATGACAGACACATAATTACTTTTTATGCTACTGAATTATTTTCTCACACCTCCTGATTATGAGGGACATATCATATCGATGTGCACCAGCTCAGCGAAATGAAACCATACTGTTCCATCAAGTCTGGGTGGAAGTGCAACCTACTAGGCCCAAAAACCTTGCACACTGGATTTAACCATGGAGGTGGTTATCTAAATACGTGAAAATAAAAGTGACATCCAGCAGGCAAATATCTGACAAGAAAAACTAAACCACAATGTGACCTGAAGAGATATGACATAATGTATGTAATAAAACGAGGGCCCTACAACCTGGTAATTGTAGTTACATAAATTCTGATCCCACCGAGACACAGCACATCTCTGAAACCCAGTTCAACACGCCAACGTACCTTTATACTGCAACTGCAGCCGTGCGTGCTGGTGTATCCTCTCAGGTGGTTATAGTAGTTGCAATAATAATAATGATCATTATATCCACTATTTACTGGGGGCAGGAGGCTGGGGAGAATTGGTGCAAAATAATCCAAAGAAGTCGGAAATGTTGATACTCAAACACTGAGAAATATGTTACTAGACAGGTAGAAATGTCAAGTTTCCATAGAGCAGCTCTTTGATTTAAGATCGACTCCCTTAAACATATACGTATATACAAATGGTCACATTTTATATGCATATTGGTTTTATGTGAAGAAAGACATCTCAGTTGGCGTTTCAAGGAGTAAGTGAGAAGGAGTATAATTGCCAGGTGAGGCATACTATAGGCTTACTATAGAATGAAAGGCTATACTATAGTATAAAATACACACACACACACACACACACACACACACACACACACACACACACACACACACACACTCCTGTAGTGCACACACACATTCCTGGAGAGGAGCACCATGCTTGGTGGCCTTTATTGCTGCTTACAGGGTGACAGCTGGCACAGTCGTGACTGCAGACGCAAATGAAACGGATGGCTTGTCAACGCTCTGCACCCCTGAGCCACAACTTACATGGGTCCTATATACCCCCACAGTGCACTCTGCTGGGGACAATGGGAGGGGCCTGGGTACTAGGCTTCACCCCCTAAACCACACACAAACAACATGCCCAGCTGAGACTGAAGGGGGGAACTTTCGCTTACAGCATTCCTTTCCTCCCTAAGCTGCACCTGAAGCAAGCTTATCAACCATTAGGGGAACTGTGAGAGGACATCTGTATCTCTGCTGTAACTTCCTAACGTTGTAGATATGCAGTTTAGAATCCTTACAGATGGGAAATAAGTTTGGCAAAATGTGAATTGCCATAATGCATACACAGAAGGAGTTACTTTTCTGATGGATTCCTGGTAATTCACTCCATCCAGAAACTTTGAACATATGTAATCCAGTTTTCAATTAGTTGGAAGTACTGTAAGTCCTATCTAATTGATTTATCTAATCTAACAGGAAAACGGCACAGTAAAGTAAAAACATCTTTGGTTGCCGGTTTGTAAAATGAACCTGGTCATCAAAAATGTTCAATTCTTTCCAATAGGATGGCAAAAACAAGTTATTTGCTTTTCACATGTATAAAACAGCACAGTAAGGTCTGTTTGCATCTAGATTTACTCCTGCCTTTCCAGCTTCTAATCAAGTATCCACTGTCTCCTGTGGTCTGAACCGATGTAAAGCTTTCTTCAGTCAAAACATGGGAATTTAAAAAAATGAACACAACCTGTTTGTTTTTCTCTTTTGACACATATAGTACGGGTAACCAAAATCAACAGAAGTAATGGGGAAGGATACCTTGACATGACAGTATGTAAAATGCTTGATCTACCAAGTCTTTTTCAGCTAAAAAAAAAACATGAAATCAACTATGGATAAAGACATTGTAATCAACCCCCCCTCCCCTCCTGATTGGATTCAAACATGGAAGAGTGCAGAATCACTCCTCCACAAATATGCTCAGATTCACAGCTTTGCTGTAAGTGCTGCCATGGTTGTTGAGATATCCAGACAGACAAAGGACGATGTACTCCCCTGCACGTTCCTCTGCCACGCCGGTGAAGAGAGAGACCCCAGGAACACACACGCCGTACCTCAGATGCAGCAGGCCGAGCTCTGCAGGGCGGAGGCCCCGTCACTGCATGATGAAGCCAGGCTGTGGAGCCATGCGGTGGGGTGGCCTCTGAGGCAGTGCCGGGGGGTACTGGGGGACGAAGGGCACTGGGGCGTGGGGGTAGCCCTGGGTGTGATTCGGCAGCGGGTTGCTCACCCTGGGGGGGATGGGGGGGTAGGGAGTGGCGGGGTAGAAGAGGGGGGCGGGCTGCGGGGCGGCCGCCGGGGCCATCTGAGCGGGCGGAGGGGGAGGTGCTCTCCTGGGCTGAGGCACCGGAGAGCTGCTGGAGTCTTTGCGGAAAGAGGCGGGCGCGGCGGGGACCTCCTGGCGGGCGGACGGAGCTGCGGCCTGCGGCAGCCGGTGACCCTTCAGCACCATCTCCTGCAGCTTGTCGATCTTCACTCTCCGCAGGTGGGCCAGCTTCCTCTTGCTCTGGTACTCATCGATGAAGGTGTCCAGGGACACCTCCCCCTCCAGGAAGGAGTCTGCCATGTTCTGCTCGAGGGGAGGAGAGGAGAGGGAACAAGAAGGCTGATGTAAAGCACACATGTGGCTGATCAAGCATCCTCTACAGTGCATGCTCTAATCATTACAGGCTCCATTTAAAGCAGACTGCACACAGAGTGACTGTTACTCAGAGGTCAAATCCAGTTTCCACAACCATTAATTGGAGTATATCTCTAGAGCACTGTAATGGAGGACCAAGACCAACACTCTATGAATACTGTGAATACTTGTATGTGTGTCTAAGAGCCTTCTGCAGGTTCAGCTGCAGAGGGCAGCCTTCTAAACATGCACCAGTGTTCGACCAAACTCCCAGGTGCACTGCCACTGAGAGACTTCACAGCAGGTGGCTGACCGGGGTTTCCTGCACTATATCCAGGCATTACATTTACATGCATTAGACAACACTCCTGGGTTGAGAGTGTTTGCTGAGAAGCTGAGACTGCAATGTCGGCCAGGAGTACATATGCTATTAACAGTGTGATGGTAGGTTCTTTCGTTGTGCAGAAGAAGAAGAACAAAATCACATGCTCACAAAATCACAAAGTTACTTCCCAGTTGTGGGATGTGAAAACAGGAAGGCTTGCTGGAGCATGAGCAGGCAAGACCGCACTCAAAGCAGCATCTCTTTGGCAAGTGGGTACACAAGAGAGGCTGAGTGCAAGGGAGGTGTGCTTACTTCTGTCTCCTCCTCGATTTTGGCTCCTTCCGCCTGCAGCAGGGCCAGCAGGGTGTCCAGTGAGCCGTTCCCAGAACTCTGATCTGTGAACAAAAAAGGAGGCTTCATGTTACAACAGCCTGCACTCGGAAGGGAAGTGGTTCTGCCTCCTGTCCCCTATACTGTAGATGCATCAGTCTACTACTACAGAAGCCATCAGACTGAAAGTGCATAAACTGTCCCACATAATACGGCGAGCACTTGTGTCCCCCTGACCGCAATGTTCTTGTAACACTGTTTATACAAAGGAGGCCCCCCGAGTCCTACACTAATGCAGAATATAATTCGCATTATAACCAGAGGTGAGCGTGATGGATAAACCTTCATGACCAGCTACACTGATGAGAACTGTGCTTTGCCTGGCAGGTAGCCGACATGGCCTCATGCTTCTTCGGGGAACTGACTGGAAGACACAATGCTGTCCTGATTAAAACCCAATCAAAAAGCTGCAGACACGACAGGCTGTTTCAGCAACTCCTGTGTGAGTATAACAGCTATGAGCAGAGGGATCAATCTGGCAAGTGGATGGAACAAGACTACATCTAAGCCCATTTCTGTGACAGACCCTGCCAGCACCAGATCAAATCAATCCACCAGTACAGCATCATATAAAACATGCACATACACGCACCTGTACTTGTAATTCAATATGTTCCAATTTATCCACTTTCCTATTACTAAAATTCACAGTTTTGATTAATGTGTCACTACACTTTCTGGATGTACATAATTATGAGTTGTGAACAGAGGTAACAAACTTTTGCACTGTTCCACCTTTCCACTGTTAGGAGTTGTTTGTGTTTTGGAAGCAAGGATTGAAATCTGAGGGATGATAGAATTTTTTTCACCTGAGAGCTGAACTGCAAAAACCAAGTAAAGCAAGTCACCTGATATGAAGATCAAGTGAAGCATGATGGGAAACGTAAGTGGCGCAAGATACAATTTGGCCAGGTTGTTGTGCATGTCTTTCTATGACTGCTATGTAGCCCCAGGATTTTAGTCACTTTCAGTCACAATGAACTAATAACTCAGCTCCCAGCTAAGTGCAGAACAGTGTCATGAAGGGCCTCCAGCATGTAAATCAGTCTGCTGGCATCCCAGGCATGAATCCTGAGCCAGACCCTCTACCTGCGGGCCACATAGGCGCACTTGCTCCACCAGAGATCCAAACAGAGCATGTAGCCTGTGCGGTTTGGCTCAGAACATCCCCCCAAGTCCTGTGTTCTCTGATGCCAGAGGGTTAATGGTCTCACGCTTTTTAATGAGGAGAATGTATGAGGAGGCTGTCTGCCAGTCAGTGTGCTGGGTACAGTTGGCACCACGGCAAACAATGAGACAGAGCTGGAAACACCGAACTCCAAGAGGAACGGCAGAGGAAGAGGAGGAAGAAGAAAAAAAAAGGTCACGTCTCCACAAAGCCCGCGCTCTCCCCCCCCCCGCATGATGCTAGATAAAAGGCTTAATTTAACCAGCTTTCCCGGGGCATGACGCAGGGCATTTCACAGCTGTCTGAATCAATGTGCCCGGTCACGGGGAATTACATCTCTACAGCAGGACCGGGACTCGCACAGGGGAAAACAAAAACAACGCTCCGTCATCAGCGCTGCCATAGTAACGCACAAGGGGAAAGAGGAAGAAAAACATACTAAAATGTCAGGAAGTTGAAAACAAGAAAAAGAAAAGCACAGCAGAGTCAGCGTCAGGTCTCCATCGTGGCGTTTGCAGCGGGAAGCCTCATACAGACAGGATTTGCTCTGGCTGAAATGGAGGGATCAGGTTTACCGAGCTGTGCACGCTGCTGGCTGCTCATGGTGAGGGTCTGACCGCAGTGCTGTGGTGAGACTGGCGTTTCCTCCTGGGGGCCCCTGTGGAGTGAGTCCTTGCCTTCAGGCAGCCCCACCAAGCAGCCTGCTTGTCCTCCACCCGGCCTCCACCATGAGTCACATACACACACTCTCACCGCCGCCGCTGCTGCTCAGGTTTCGAGCCTGTCGGAGATCCTGATCCGGGATATCACGAGACAGCGGGCTGCTAATTGATACGGGGCTGCTTGCAATCTGCTGAAAGGTTGAGTCTGGCCATCTTTGCCGTCCTCCTCCTCCCCCTCCCTCCCTCCACCGGCCGCGTCTGTCTCAGCCTTCACGCGCCCCCGAGCACAAAGAGGCACTGTTGGGCGGGGGGGGAGCCCGGGGGCAAAGGGGGGCACTGTATGCTGTGGTACCCGCGCCCGCCACAATGTGGGCTTCACATGGGGCGCCTGTTGCCATGGCGGGGATTTAAGGGGAGAGGCGCGGAGATGAGTCACGGCAAACAATGCTCCCTTTGCCAGCAGACGGGCTTTCCATGTGGGTCAAACGCGCGCGGCTCTGCGCTGAGCTCCACTGCAGCTGAGCGGCTACGAATCCTGCTTGCTGCAAATCCATAACTAGGGCAGCCTGCCTGGGGGGGAAACTGGGTTACCTACATCTGACACAAAGCCCCCTCTTTCTACACACGCATATGACTGGTGGCTGATTTTGTTTACTTCCTCAATTAAAAATAAAACAAAAAAAAAGCACTCGAGTTGTGTAGGACATTTCAGGGAGCCAGGCCAGATCAAATTAAGCTAAAGCAGAGATGACAAGGGGGGAGGAAAAAAACTGAACTCAGAACAGCTGTGAGAGCAGATTACAGATAAAAAATTAGGACAACAGTGCCGCTCTAACTGTGGAAACACAGTAGTCCTGATATGGAGTTTATGAGAAAACCAACCAAGCGACACATGGAGAAGTCAACAGGAGACTGAGTGGACAGTGACACTTAACCTCAGTTTGACACCGGTCTGACTAATGCCGCACCATTCAGTTAAAAGTAAACTTTTGCCCAGGAACAGGGAACAAAATTGTGTGCCTTGGGGGAAAAGCTCTTGGTTGCGTCTGCGTGCGACGCAAGAAAAATGAAGTCAAACTCCATCAGCGTCAGAGCTCCGGAGGTGCAGAGAAGAGGGAGCATTGTTGGCTCGCTGTTTTGAGCAGGTTGCCTGGCGACTGCTGCGTCACCTCGGCCCCCGGCAACACCTGTTTACTCACGGCATGCGCAGCGCTGGGGAGGTGTGGCCACGGCGCTGTGGAGCAGGGTGCGCTCCTCACAGACCCCATTCACAGAGAAAGGACAGGGCAAGTGAAATAAAGGTGGCGCAGGGCAGCTCAGCAGCGGTACGCTTCCTCTGGATCTGCCCAGCGTTCGCCTCATGACAGGTCATAAGTGGGGTTACGGGCTGAGAGACGGGGGGCAGCCGGGTGAATAGCACGAGGTGAGATCTAGCCAAACCGGTGAGGCCGGTGCACCGCGAACACGCACGCACCCGAAGCACCTACGGGAGGTGACAGGGAGCGCAGACATGACTCCCACTCGGTTCCAACGCTGCCTCCAGCTGCCCCACTTTGCATAGCAGTCTCACATTTCATGCCTCCCACACCAACAAGGACTAAAAAAAAATACAGCCACATTCCAACATAGTCAACGGTATCATCTACACCCCACTCCTTCCCCCCCACCAACTGTTGCCATGCAACTTTGTCCATTTCTTTCCATAATTACCCAGCTGGGTGTGATTTCTGTCACATGGCTTGGCGATACCCATCCAGGAAACCATCTATAGCCTTTCAGACTTGTCCCAAAATTACGAGCACACCACAATTATAGTGTGGAAGCAATACGACAACCACGACTACTGCCTTTGGTTTGGAAGATAATCGAGGCATCGCAATACAAACAGTCCCAGTGAAAAGTAATTAATGCCCCAGTGTAAAATCATGCTCAAAGAAGCTACTCAGAGCACACCAGATGCCAAATAAAAGCACAGGGTTTCTGTTATGTGTGTTAGAGCCCTCCAAGTCCCATGTACAGGAAGGCTTTACCTAAAGTGGACTTGCGCAGCTGGTAGGCCTCAAACAGCTCCTGTAGGCAGCGGTAGCGTTTGGTGAGCTCATTCTTCTGAGAGTCCAGTCTGGGCTGGAGCCCCAGGTTCTGCTCTGCCAGGCTGCGGTTACTGGCCAGGGTCATCTCCTTGGTCTGCTGCACCTCCCGGATCTGTACAGGACACACACCAACGCTGTTACACCCTACAGTCATCCTGGTTCCACATGAAACGCTAAAAGGAACTGTTTGCAGTCACATCAGAACTACAGGCACTGGAACAGGAATGCTCTAGCCGACATTCACATCAAAGGTACCTTCCATCCACACAATTCACAAATTATGCAAGTCCCAGTCTGAGCAACAGAAACAAAGGCCTGTCATCAGTGTTGTAAATGCAGACACAGCTTTGTGGTTGAGGAAATGCAGAAGACAAGCTGAGGAGCTCAAGACCTGGGTAAAATATATGAAGATTTGGTCAGTGACGTCAAAGCAGAAGTAAGAATTATTACTCACTGGCCCGCAATGCTGAGGAAACAAGGACAGTTTCTCCCATCATCCCTGTCTTTTCACAAAGTTTTGGTTACTACACATCAGAAACGTCTGGCTAGCTAAGCAATGTTCATTACAGTATTTTTCATTCTCTAATGACGATAAACAGTGAGATATTCAGCTAAATGCGGACAGTTTATTGTCATTACAGAGGACAGACAGAAACATATGTTGGCTAGCTAAGGAAGGACAGAATACCAATAACACTGCACACACAACTGATAATAGAGGGCTTGTTATAACATCATATCCATACATAACGTGGCACTCTTCATTTCAGTAGCTGTATTTCGCCGAGTTTTTGGTCAGTGTTTATATTTGGCTTTGCCGTGTTGCGTGCCAGTGAGGAATATCACTTCAACATCTTCGTTTTCTTGTGATAACAACACTTATCATGGACCAAACCTTGATATTTTTGTCCTAGATCAAGACTTATTATTTCCACAAAACATTAGTCTTTCCCTCTCTCTTACTGTTGTGACTGAGCTTAATTATGGAACTTCAATAAAAACCTGTTTCAGCCCGCTGGCTAGCTGCCTATGTTCCAGCTGATTTGTCACTTACTGTCCAGATATTACTGTAAATAAATATGGTTGTGTAAACATTTTACGACTACGCATTACACATTTATTTTGACCATTTCTCCAGGCTTTCACAGCTTTCCAAACAAGCAGGCACACAGAGACAGAGACAGAGTCTGGAGGCTGTGGTCACACACATGCCATTTAGTCACCACATGTCTGTGGGTACACTACCACTCCCTTTTTCAGTTTCCTTTCCTAGAACCAATGCCCAGTGTATATATTATATATGTACTATATATATGTGTATTATATATGGTATACACAGACACACACGCACATGCAGGCGCGCACGTACGCACACACACAGATACACTATCAACAATTACTATGAAAAACAGGTACAGCAATATTTATCATTCATTACTGATTTATGTATTGATGCAAGGTGCGTTCTATGCTGTGCTAGTGTACAGAAGCCAGCTAGAGTATATCAAGTATTGTGCTTGCTGGAGCTTGCTGTGTCTTTGTGCAGTAATGTACAGACAACTATGACAATGACAACCATGATGTTTTATCATTACAATACTACATGAATGCTATGAAAAACATACTAACATTAACATTTCTGGTGTTCAACTAAAACCGCCCCGTCTCAGGTGACAATGTGGCTGCTCTAATGTTATTCCACTGCGCGCACAATCGGACACTAACTCTTTGTGAGTTAGAAGAGCTGTGGCTCTCCCTCACAATGGCGCGGCTCTCATATTCCCACCCTCATCGCTCGGCTCCCCGTCTCTCTGTGAACAGCGGCCAGGGGCAGGACGCGTCCTCTGTGCCCTGTATTTAAGCTGCTCTCAGCCAAGCACACCGTATCAGCCGTGGCCCTGCGCTTCTGTAGCGGGTAGCCAAGCGCAGGTCCTGTAGATCAGGCCCACCAGATTCACACCCACTTTTCCAAGGGGCAGAGACTCGGCTGGGGCCTCGCCTGTGTCCTACGGGAGGCAGCAGCCTGGGAGTCTACAGAGGAAAAAGGGGGGGATGGCACAGCTCCCAGACCAAAGTTCACCTTCAATGGTTCATTTATGATTGCTGTGACCGCCACGTCATATGTTCACACCCGGACTGCGTGGCACAAGGGGCAAGAAGAATGGAATTGCTCTGCAGAGAGGCAGCTGTGCTGCACCAGCAGCGGGTGGTGTGGAATACATCATTGGCTATAATGCAATGCATCTTCATTTTGAGCCCAGTAAAGTGCTGGCGTGGGAAGCAAGCAAGGCTGGACTCAGCCCGGGACACAGCCATGCCAAGAGCCCTGGGACAAGGAGGGTTCTGGGAGACAGCAAGGCGACTGTGGTCCCACTATCTGAGCATCTGAGATCTAGTGGCACGTAGTTACACACAGCCCTTGGCCTGTCATAAAGAGACACTTCAGCGCTTGCACCACCCTGTCCTCACTGTTATGTCTTTTGCTAATTACTGTGCTTCGCAGCACCACGTCTCTAATTTGCCACCCCACCACTCAGCCTCCGCGAAAGTGCCTAAAAAAATCCCAGCTAACTGCCAGCCTCCCTCAAACCCAGGCACTGATTTTGTTGTCCAAAAAAAAAAAACACCCCCTGAGTTTCTACTTTTACTCTTTGCTTGAAAACGCCCCCCTGAGTTTCCACTTTTACTCCCTGCCTGTGTGGGACAACCCCTCCACACGTATGTATGTCCTCACAGTAGGGGACTGTAGTGCAAATTGTCTGGGCTGTCAATCATAGGATCACAAAGTGCCAACACATTTATTCCTGCAGTTTGGGAGACACCTGCCTCCAGGAAACAGCAGGGAAATTGAGCAGAGCAGTGGGAGGCCATTACAGGAGGTCATAATTTGAAATATTTTTCCAAAAAAAGCCACTTCTATGGCAGCACAGTGCACAAACATGCGTTAAGGTCACTCGAAAGGCACTGGAATTTCACCCTCTCCTTACCTGTTGAGAAAGGAGGACCTGCAATACAGTACAGAGCTGAAGGCTGGACTGTAAGCTATTGTTGCCGTTTCCACTTCTGAAGGGAATCTCACCAGTTCAGCTGACCTATGATAACCTGCAACAGCCTGGCAAAATACTTCAGTCAAAGGCACGGCACCTCTGCATTCATTTATTCCACGGCGATTACCCCCAGTTACCCATCACCACAGGGTGAAACGGGCATCTACCAGCAAGAGATGAGCCTTTCATTTAAAGAGTGGGGTATACTCGCCTCAGACTGTCTGATGGAATCCTGGCCATGCTGCTTCACTGCCTGCACTGTCTTAGAAATACGAGATGCTGTATTCTTATCTGCCTTATGCCTGATAACATTACATTATTGGCAAGATGAAACACAAGGATGATTATTCTCAGCCCCGATTTAGCTATTTTAATCATCCTTGGAAATCTGCTACGTGTTTGCCGAGATTCTTGGTGAAATTTGCTGTGTGCATGCTGAAATTGTACCTTGCTTCACACCTTAGAATTGGATCCTATCAGTTCCTGCGAATGACGATAAAGGCTCCTGCCTTACGAGTTGCGAATGGATATAAAGCAGCCTTTTTTTAACCAACGAAAAGTTAACCAACCGCTGCCCAGAGTCCATTAATGAAATAAAAAGGCAATGAAAACAACCACTCAATAACACTGTCTTGCCACCAAAATCAGTACCTTTGTGGAAGCTTTAAGAGCTTCCTACAGAAATACAGCAAGAAGCAGTGAGAGAATAAGTGATTCGGAACAATACCACGTAACAGCTGTGAGCACCGAGTCACCAAGGAAGTTACTGAGCTGTAGCAAGACCATGAGCGTTTATTTAATCTGTCTGCAAACAGCTACTTCTACAAACAACATTAGTATGATAAGTGGAAAGGAAAGGCCAGGTAACAGAAACCGTTGATGACTTTGTGTGTCCTTGAGTTACAGCAAGTGCTTTTTAGGACAGTGACCAGTGAGTGGCTATGACAGGCTTACAAATTGTTACCAAATACTGAGGTAGTGACAAACAGCAAGATTTCCTGACTTCAAAACTCATGTGGCATGGCAGCCCTGATTCAGCAATAAATAACCCAGTCATAATGTCAGTTTCACTCACAGTGTGCTTGCTTGAGGTTTTCAAGAACTGCAGCTTTATTCTAATGATTCGTATGAGAGTAGCTTTTGAGAATTCACAGGTAACCAAACCAGACACCAATAAAACACAGACATATTTTCACAATATGATCGCTGGTAAATTACTTTGAAAACGTCAGCTGTACTTTTGTCAGGGTTCCTGAAGCAGAACTGAAGAATTCAGTAAAATTTGAAACTGACATTAACTTTCCTGCCTGAGTGTGTCTGGATGCAGCATGTAATACCCTGGGGGAAGTGAGACAGGTTTGATCATTTGAAAATTCAATCTTTGGAGCTGAAAAAATTTTCAGACAGCAAATGATACAAAGCCACACGCTTAATATGTACCAATTATCACTGCTGTGTAATTACAAACCTCACAATCAATAAGTAATTTTAATCAGCAACCCAATTCTGCAATGTTGAAAAACTAGGCCACCCTAGCTGGCTAAGATGTTCCCTTTGACAGCTTATCAAACTATTCTATTCTTAGTCAGCTGCGCAGTGACTGAAGACGAGCATTGAGCAGTTGTTGGGAGTTGCTCAGACAGAGACCCCCTCACAGCTGTGAGCCTGGTGCATGCACAGCACAGGCATTGGGGATAAAGGCCAGAGACTTGTGGATGCCCTTCATGAGTCAGTGCTCACAGGATCAGCCCTGTTTCAGTCCCGGAGAAAGGAATCCGGCTCACGCAGTGAACGGGCTTGTTTTTCTCGAGACAATGCGCTGGGCTGGCCGTCTATCGTCATTATGTACTCGTTTCAATCGCACAAAAAGTATTTCGAGTCGCAGCGGACAAAGGCACCCTTCCCCATTCCTTTCTCCTTCCCTCCCCCCTCTCTCAGACAATGGGGATTGAGCAATGGGGTCAAACTCCACTCACAGCTGGCTTGTGTGTGAGTGACTGATGCACAGTTGTTTTGCTTTGCCATCACTGCTTTTCACACAAGGGTGCAACACACAAATCTGTGTATCCACTCAGACTTAAACTTAAACAGAGGATCCTGTCAGTCAACAGCCCCTCTACCTTAAGATGATGAATCATGACGATGGCAACTTTCCTGAGAGTAAAAATAAATATTTGGACATGAGACATAACACCAGCGAGCTCTTGTTCACTCCTGACCATAGCAGCGGCTGCATCAAAGCGCTAGCTCTGTCTGGCTGCTTGAATGTTGAGTCTGGGAATCATCTCGCCTCTCATGAGGGGCTTGTAGAGGAGACATGTGGCATAGCAATGCCATTTCATCATCCTCTCTTCCGCTACAGTGACTTTTCCAGCATCAGAACCCGACGCAAAGGGGGAACTACAACCGCAAACCGCGAACTAAAGCCTACAACCTGGCAGCATTCCCATACGCGTTTCTTTTTTTTGCAAAACCGCTGCTGGGCACCTACACCCACTCCCAGACAGAGCCATTCAGAAAATAATACGGTAAAAGGGAACAGGCTGGTTATTCTTGGTGAAATGTCTACCCTGGAGATGCTTAAAGCATGAAGCATTTATCTTTGACCTGTCCTGAGATTAGCCAGCTAAAATATGTGCTCATAACTTGTGAAGACAATTCAAATGGCCTTTGACTAAAACACTCATTATGGTCATGTCTTACTGTAGACATCAACAGAAGACGTTCCACTGTGTTTCTATCAGTACTATTATTTAAACTGCTTCCATTTTCCAGTGACATGAAGCCTTTTGCCATGCTGGCAAATTATGACAAGCTAAAACAGTTTAAACCCTGCCGTTTTTACTGGTGATAAAAATGATCAATATTTCAATCAACCTAAGAACAGGTTTCTCCAAAAGCGGATTCACACTGAAGTAGCATGGTTTCGTTTTCTGTGGTTTCCGTTTGGCCTGACAAAAACAACACTAGAAAAGCAGAACCAGACCTGCATATTTCCACCTTGCTCCAGTTCTGACCGTGAACTAGTGGCTTATGAAACTGTCTGCACCGCTCAGGAGTCATTCCCTTTCACATGGAAATGGATATCTACGGACACCATGCTCATATCTCACCGACTCCACAAGCACAGAGGAATCATTCATCCCAGGAGTCCCATGAATACACATCTGCCCCACTGCAGCAGTGCTGAATGTCCACTGGATGACAGACTATTTCCCACCTGATCAATACCTGACATCCTATTACCGACCACAATATGCACGCCACAAACACCACAAGCTGTGCAAAACCAGTGAGCCTCCCCAATCTCCACCGCGTGTGCATCTTACTAGAAACACCGAGGGACCTTTCCGAGAAATGAGCCAGGCAACGAAAGAGAACAAACACCGCAGCAGACCACACTGAAAAGAGTTTCATGGTGAGTAAGAGGTTGGCCCTCTGCTGATTTATAGGATCGGCCCTCTGTTGATTTATAGGATCAGCCCTCCAACCCCCCTTCTCATTCAGGCTTCAGGGACAGGTGCCTCTGCAAGGTGTCCCTCAAAAGCCTGTGAAACATAGAGGTGCTGCTTCTGCTTGAGGCAATGATGCAGGTCCTCCTGCCAGACTCAAGACTCTCTTTGAAGAGTGGTATAGGGAGAGCTGCGGTTGTAGGTGTCAGGACTGGATGACATTTGACCTGGCAGTGGACATGCACTCCATTGAGATCTCTCACTAAGTGCCAATACAGTCAAGACCCACTAGGCATCCAGACTATAGGTGGTCAGACCCTACAAAGCCACCCTGCCTGGCAACCTGCAGCTGACGAACTAATGGAGTGTGAAACTGTCTCCACCAATTCAACAGCCCTCGGAAAACTTAATTTAACTGCTAAGCCACTCAGAGAGCAGGAGGGTGTGACTTGTGGACCATTTGAGCTTATGTTTGAAATAAACATTGTAACAGAAATAGTACTTGCAGTGCTTTCACTATTCAAAAATGAACAAAAGCAATGGTGAATTATCTGGGGAAAAAAAAGACAAAGCAAACAAAATTTGCCAAGGATATACAAAGATACTCAAATGCAAATAGCAGCACATAGTTAGGGTCATGTTTTAAATTATGCTTGAACTGACCCAAGAAACCCTAGTTCAAAAAAAAAAAACACACAATGTACCACTTTACCATCCCTGCTATCATGCTATCTACTATCACTCCTGGGACTGAATTTTGACCAAATGTGTTCAAATTGTTAAGATCAGAGTTTAGAGTCATCACCCCTTTGTGAAGAATTTATTCCGTTGTCCTTGCACACAATCAGAGTGGGCTCCTGAAAGGATGCACTGTTCCTTTCTGTCCTGGCACGTCTCGCACTGTAACAGAATGATAATAAGTCCCCCAGAATCGCCCTCAGTGGGGGACCATCAGTATTTAGTCAGAAGCTTTCAGGCACAAACCCAAGCCGCTTTATATCTGAGCTGCAGGTGCCCCTGGTGCTCCTGACCTGCAACAAGCCGAAGAAGCCAAACTATCCAACAGCTACTGCTGTGCATGTGACAATAATTCTAAGTCTAGGAGGTCGGCTTGAAAGGAGTTAAAACTAACAAAGCAAATGTCAGTGCATAAAAACTTATCTAAAAGCCCCCAAAGCTGCACAGGTATCCATCTTATCGACTTGGCAATCGCTAAACTCGTAACCACCACCGGTCGGATCCAGCCAAGCAAGTGCACACAGCTTCCTCTCTCATGCTGTCTTTTTCCATATGGTGTTAAGTCTGAGCAAATGCTCACTTTGAGGAATACCTAACTGACAGTCTTTTATTTCATTTCTTCCTGATCAAAGTGATTTCTAAGCAGAAAAGCACCTGGCTCAGTACAGGCCACCATTCGGCATCCAGCCGCAACACTGGGTCAATCTAAATAGTTGCAAATGTGCCTGCTGGCATTGTGGGCGATGCTTAACAGGCTTAACGGACAAGCCCTGGTTTCCTGCTGACCTCAACGGGGGTCAATATCATTCTCTCGTGTTTAGTCTTCACTGTTCCTCAATACAGAGCTGGGATCACACTGCTGCAAGGGATAATGGCAACACATAAAAATGTTACCAAGCAGCCATAAACAGTATAGCAAACACCACAGCTCCAAAAAACACCTATGAAATGTACTCTAATAATTAATGAATTTGCTCTGGAGTTTCATTCGGTCTCGATTTAGGATTCTCAAAGTGAATTTTAACCATATTATGAAATTAAATTTCTTTTTAATACGGACAACAACTGAAAGCATAGAAAGACAGACTGCATGCGAACGACACCTGCATTGGCCCTTATGAAATGGGCGGACGAGGCTTGTAACACTTACAAGACTACGGTAGTGCAAGTCTGTGAAACGGTTTATGCCTAGGAAGTTTGTTAAAAATGCAATAGCCAAAACACCAGGCCAACATAATGAAGTAGTCTAAATATGAATCCATTAATTTTTCGTAGGTAGGAGGTGAATTCAGCACGATTATTAGGAGGGTTAAGACAAAAGAAATTTGGAGTCCCAAAACGTTAATCCGGTGACTCCAACTTCAGACGCGCTTTGCGGCTTGGGACCAACTTTTTGAAGATTACGACTGAATTTTAAGAACATGTTATATAACTATTCGCGCACTTGAAATAAGAACCGTGATCACTTTTTGAGAGAATGAACTCAACAGAAAATCACTCCAACCTGACGTTACGCGCTGAGAACACTCGGCATTCAAATTGAAAGAAGCATTGGCTAGCAAGTACAAGGGAGAAATGCTGACGGTTTTTAAAACGTGCAATATAGCCGACTAAGGACAGGACACGTGCAGCGTAAATACATAATAAAAAGACAAAAATCTACCTAATTTACAAACCCCTCACCACTGAGTGACATACAGACGGGACACTGCTCTTTTGCGCCGCAAGCAATATTAAACTACTACCATCATCCTCAGACAGAAAATACAAAGACAGCGAACGTTGTTTATGTGGCCAAATCTCTATTTAGTGATGGCGACACTTGTAAAGAAAAAAAAAAACGTGTAAAATCACGATCACAACTAACGTTATTAAAAATTACAATGTCCTAAATAGACATTATGTATTTAGTTAACGTCACCTATCTGATATTGTTGGCAAGACTATTTTGGTGCCGTAATTTAACACTCGAGCAAGATAGCTGGCTAGCTACTAATCACAAGCTGTTGTTTAACCAAAATACATTGTTAACGTTTAACGTTAGAATGCGGTGGTATTTAACCAGTCAAACAAAAAAATACACATTACACACTATACAATATCTAGATTAACACCAGAAATGTGTGTCGTTTCGTTAGGACCAAGGCAGGCGACTAGATCACATAACATTTCATTACGAGTCAAATGTTGACTACTTGATAACTAACTAGACCAGCTAGTTAAGCACCATCCTATCGTTAGCTATACACCTTGCTGTTCTCTCATCTTAATCAAAGGCTCAATAAATAGCTATCCAGCAAGTAAGTTAGAAATCGTCTAAAGGGAAGCTATTCTGTTCTCTGGGTAACTTATCCAGATAAAAGAAAAAGTCAGTAAACCCTTTGAATAACTAGATCACCAGGCTCTAGCTATCTAGCTAAATCATTTCATAATTATAGCCAGCTAGCTGTGAAGTTGCAAAACAGAAGAATCTTTGAAAGCCAAGGCCTTCGTGTCTGGGACAAATCTCATGACTAACTCAAGGCTGGCTGACAACTGCTTTTGCAGGTTGCTAGCTAGCTGGCTAACGTAACGTTCAGATTCCAGTAACGTTGACAAATTCCAGTCATAACGACATTCATAATAACGCCTACCTCATCCATTTCTTGAACAATTTTGTTGAGCTTTTCATCGTCTTCAAGTAATTCGTTTAACTGCGTCAAAGAATAAGAACTGAATTTGTTCCCGAAGCCGGACATTTCTACTACGGGCGGTGGAGTGTTTGCTAACAAACTAATCCTGATCGAGGTCTCCCCTCTGGCTCAGAGCACTGAGAGAATAAACAGCCCAATTTTTCAAACCGGAAGTCTGTAGGCTTCTTGTCCAGGAAAAGTGTCAAATCAGAAAGCAGGAATACCGACGTCATTCATTGTTTCACAAAACATACTGTATGACATCTCAGATATGACAGAAAAAAATACTGGCTAGTGTAGGTTACTCAGACTTCTTACATAAAATTTTCATTGATGAACAGAAGACAGAACTCAGACACCTTCTCAAGATTCCTTTTTATTATGCACTTTGTTATGGGAACCGTGTACGAGTACTTCACAGCTCCCAACATTTTATGGATATCGTGATCACGCTGAGAAATAGCGGTGTTTGTATTCACACAATATCACCAAACTGTGACCAAACTCCTACTTGCGAAACTCAGCAGTAATTTGACTGTTACACCTTGGACTGGAAATTTTAAAAAATAAAAGAAAGGCGGGTCTCTATGTTGACCCAGTGATGATGCCTACCCTATCCACCACTTGCTAGTGCACTAAGGTGGTCTTCTGCGTGTCCCCTTTTCTTAGTTTGGTAGATTTGGTTGGTTCATTTTTGGAAGTTAATCAAATCTCAACAGTCCTGCAGAAAATACAGTCCTACCTGCTCCCCAGAAACCGTAAAACAGAATTAAACATTGTGCCCTGTACACTTATTGTTACCAAAATCTTCTTTCTAACAAAATAAATATTTAAAATGACACACTGATCAATGTAAATCTTTCCCAGTAATCAAAGATTTACATTTTATTTTGCTGATATTCCTTTTTAAACACAGAACATATTCATTTTCAACATGAAGTACATCAGATAACTTCAACTTTCATCAATTTACTTTTAACAGTTGCATAGCCATCACGCAAGTAAATATAAAACTGTTCCAGCTTTTCACTTTCACTGATACACATGATAGTTATTCATAGTTTAGTTTATCAGCTGAATCTGCTCCCTTCAGCCTCTATATAATGCTTTCCTTTTTTATCACAGTATGCTGCTCCATTCAAAAAGCTAAGGCCTTATCTGAGTACATCTTAGCATATCACGGTCCATTAGAGCCAGAATCCGGACCCAAATTTATTTCAATATTGCGGGGTGCCCTCTGACTCACTGCTGTCCCGTCTAGACTGCACCTTGCACCTCTCCGGGTGCCAGACAGGTTCCTTTGAGGGGTTTAGCACATCAGCCCCAGTCTCTATGCCTAGGACCTGCCTCTGCACCAGCTTATAGTAGAGACCCCCCCTGGCCATGAGCTCCTTGTGAGGCCCCTGCTCCACCACATGGCCGCGGTCAATCACAATGATGTTGTTGGCCCTCTCCACGGTACTCAGGCGGTGGGCAATTATCAGCACTGTGTGATCCCGCATGATATCATTCAAGGCCTGCTGAACCTAGGGGGAGGGGCACAGGAGACACTATTGTGAGTCTGGACATCTCTGCTCATAATAAAATTATAAGCATTTGTGCAATGGCTCTGATAAGACTTGAAACTGAGGTTGGATATATTCAGCACTTTGAATAAATGGGAAAGTGAATGCAGGGTCAAATGTGAACAGTGTACTATACAAAATTGTGAGCATTATGTAGAGATTCTAGTTTTCCTTTGCATTCTGATGTCTTGTTTTACCTGCAAAGTTGCTGCCTCTAAGAACAACAGAAATTCTTGCTCTATTTCACTGCAATTTGCATTTTCTGGACCTTGGATTTTTACAATAGTTTGCATATCTTGTGCCAAAGGAAAAAAAATCTGCACAGACAGCAGGGGAAGCTATCGACCGCCTTCACAGCACAGATATTAAAAGATTATTGACTGCAGTCCTCTTCCACTGTAATTTTGCCCTTTCAATGCCACCACACTCAGGCAGTATTCTGTAACTAGTCAGTAAATTCATTAATAATGCATTAAGCCAAACCCTTGACTGCAGCAATGCCCCTGACCTAAGCAGGTAAATGTCTACTGAGCAGATTTGTATGAAAATGAAAATCCAAAAAAGTCAAATAATATAAAACAAGAACTATATTGGCAGTATGGATTTTGCTGTTCCTTAGGAAATGGTGGAACTGCTCTGAAAATTGTGACCCTGTGAAGTCATGATGGGGTCTAATCAGTGATAGTGAAAGCCTGCATTATTAAAGGTGGCAGAAGGGTGATGTGGTTTGGTCTGTTCTGTGCTGGGCTCCCCTGCTTGTATCTGCTCACTCACAATGTGTTCACTCTCAGCATCCAGGGCACTGGTGGCTTCGTCCAGGATGAGCACGTGAGGGTTTCGGATGAGGGCACGGGCAATGGCTACTCTCTGTTTCTGTCCCCCTGACAGCTGAGTCCCCTTCTCACCGACCCCTGTCACAGCAAGTGAACAAACCCATGGAGGGTGTGCCAACATGTTACAAATGGATTGTTAAATATTACCTATCAAATCACTAAAATATCAAGGGGTAGTCACATAAACCACAATTTGCTCTTGATCTATAGCAGTTCCCTAGTGTGACGCCTCATCTATAAAATTAATCACGCTGGCTAGTAATGTGAAGAGCATATGAATTTTATATATTTCTCTGACATACTCTGAAAATTATCAGGATAATTACATGTATAATACCTAAGAAAACCATAGCATTACTAATTATAAAACACAATTTTGTGTAGCTTATATTCCCTCCTGTCATTCTTATAGTATTCTCTCTACCAGAGCTGGTCCTCTGGTGGTGAGGTCACCTGTGTCATAGCCTCTGGCAAGGCGGGTGACGAAGTCATGCGCGTTAGCCTTCGTGGCAGCCTGTACCACTGCCTCCATGGGGGCATCTTTCAGGCCGTAGGTAATGTTCTTGACAACTGAGCGTGCAAACAGAATAGGCTCCTGACCCACCAGAGCAATCTGCAAAAAACAGTAAATAAATACAACAAAATAAACAACTGAAAACACTTTGTTACATGCTTCAAGAATGGATGCATGTAGAAAGAAGACAACAGTGCCCTCTTGTGATTCAACTGCTTATAGCATGATTAACACACTGGTGCTATACAGGAGGCTTGAGGCAGGGTTTGTCCATGCCAGGGATTGGGAAGGGGAGGCATGAGACTTTAGTACATTTATAGTACTGACTTTTGAAACAAACTAATTCATTGCAACAAATATTCTGTGTTTAGGCTGCACAAAAATAATACATATTCATTTTAATTGTGGTGCCATTTGCCATGCTGACTGAGATTATTGGTTGCTTTATTTAAAAACTGTATGCTAAGACAAGGACACCATATTAACCATACCAAATTAACCATCAATGTCAGAAAAGTACCCATCAACAAATTTAAAATAACCGATGCAACAAATTTAAAATAACTTAAAAGCACTGCGCAGGTGGATAGCTAAACAACTGTTAGAAACAAAACTTGACCTTGCCTCGACATTAATCCTGTTGCTTTATTGAGGGACTCACTGACGAAACGTGGCCCAAGTGTGTAATTTGTGGAGAGATGCTGGCAAAAGACAGCATAATCTAATTAAAAAGGTACCAAAGAACAAAGTACCCTAAAACATTTAACAAAGCTCGTAAGTACTTTGCTAGAAAAACAGAACTTGCAGAAATCCTTTTGCAAAATTTGGAAACAGTACACAGATGGCCATGGAAGCCTGCTTCTGGTGTCTAAAAGATTGGAAAAGAGGTGGCTAAACCAGCTTGCACTTAAATAGTCAAGACTCTATGTGATCCTCATTTTGCAGCTTAATTAAGAACTCTTCCACCGTCAAACAATATAGCGAAGGATGGAACTAAATAGAGGAAGTGTACTTGTGAAAAAAGACTGATTGAAAATTTGAAAACAGGTCCTTGTCCCATTCAGTTAGATGAGGCAATAATTTTATGTGCAACTCATTCATGAGATAGAACAGGATGTACTGATGCCTATGAACCTTTTCACAACCATTACATGGGGGGACATATTTCAATGAGTGAGTTGCTACAATGCAAAGTCTGCCATTTGAAAACACTGTTTCACGTGCTAGCTTGGGAATCCACTATAATGGGTAAAAATATGGTAAAAGCAACCCAACTGCACAAGAAATAATTGCATGATTCATTGTTAAGCACTGGCAAAACAGAGGGAACTACCAGAAATTGTATCATATTGTGTGTGTTAAGCCCTGCATATAATGAGAACTACCAGAAATTGTATGGTATTGTGTGTGCATGGGGGGGGGGGGTGTTTTATCACAGGTTCAGTAGAGAATAGTTCATGGTCAGTGACAGGCCTGCTGAGGTTGAAACAAGAGAAATGCAAGAGCTAGAGCTGTGGAATTTGAATAGGACAAAACCATACAGGAGAGATTTGCATCTTGTGAGGGTGTGCATTAGACAGATCAGAGGCACACGGCCCGGGCTCTGCTCTCCCACACTGACCTTGGAGTGAAGGTAGGAGTGCTGGTAGGCTTGCACGGGCCGCCCATCAAGCAGCACCTGCCCCTGCTGTGGCGTGTAGAAGTTCTCCAGCAGGCACACACAGGAGCTCTTTCCACTTCCTGAAGGGCCCACCAGAGCAGTCACCTCTCCAGGTCGCACCACAAAGGACACACTCTGCACACACAGACACACACACACACACAAGCCATCACCACTGTACCCAGTATGCTCTGCGCCTGGGCACAAATGTACCATCATATCACTACCCAGAGAGAGTGCCATTTCCTGTCTGGCTGCAGGTTTGTAATGGTGACAGGGGTAACTGTGAGGCTGAACATGACGAGGATTTCTTATGCAGACACTGCTTGATCCTGACAGCAGTGAGGAATTACAGCCACCAATCTGTCATTCAATCCGACTCAAGTATTCAACATCAGCTCAGGTAACAGGTGACAGGTGCAGTACCTTTAGTATCTCTGTGTCCGGACGTGTGGGGTAAGCGAATGTCACATTCTTGAACTCAACCAGGCCCTTGCATGTGTCTGGGGCATCCTGCCCATCGTGTGGCATTGTGGGTTTCCGGTCAATGTACTCGAAGACCTTCTCAGCTGCACCCACTCCCTGCATAAGCCCTGTGTATACAGATGCTATGCTCTGGAACGCATTTCAAACATAAAAAAACAGTTGACCATTTTCACAGTCAGAAAATGAGCTGTTGCATAAAACACACTAACCCCATACAATATCCTCATTCATCAGCATGGCTTAAGAAAATGACACAGCAGCAAACAGTTCAGTCATTGTACGGAATTAAAATATGATTTGGTGAAACTTGCCTCCAAGCACTCCCCCAGCTCCAGCTCGTAGATAACAAAGGAGATAAGGGTGCCCCCACTCATCTGACCCGAAATAACCAGGTGACCACCATAGAAGAGAATGGCAACCTGCAGAGCCAGCTCTGAGATCTGGGATGACAAGAGGGAAGCGCTCAACATCCTACAATCGAAGAAAAACACCCTAGGGGTTGGGTCACATTTCACAATTAACCATCACTGACAAGATGAAATACATGTAGGGGTCTCAATTCAACAGCCATACAGCAAATAGCTTTTTCAGTGAAGTTTGAGAAGGTATGGTAGGCACTGGCATGGTGATACATACACAGCTGGACCACATATAGCAGGCATAGGCCAGAGCTTGCTTCTTGTTTAGCTTGAACATGTCTTGCAGAGTCTCATAGTAGGCCTCAGCCTCCTGTTCCTCGGTGGCAAAGCTACGGACCGTCTTCATAGCTGATATGGTCTCCTCTGCCAGCTTATTGGCCTCTGCCAGAGAGCTCTGCACTGCCTTGGTCAGTTTCTATGGCACATAAGGAATGAGCAGTAGTTTTTAGAGGACTGCAGTGCTAATAGCATTAACTAGGTCTTGCTAAGTACTAGCCACACAAAATGCCAACAAAATGCTTATCCTCGGTTTAATGTTTCATTACTACATTTTCTTGGCAGAACTGTGAACACTTTCAATACAACATGTAGGTTTAAAGATCACAGTCTGAAACAATTTCACACACATGAATACGATAAAAAATGAAATACATCTGTAGACAGGAAGGTCAGAGCTGAACCATCAAAAAGCAGAAGGTTTTGCTAGGCCCAACCAGCAGGGACTGGGAGAAGGAGACAGGAGACAGGGTAGTGGGTGTTCTTGCCTTGTAGTACTCTCCGTAGACCTTAGAGATGACCGCTATGAAGGGGAAGCCCATGATGGTGATGAGCGTTAGCTTCCAGGACATGCCGAACATGAAGAACAGGAAGCCCACACCCTTGACCAGACTGCGCAGGAACAGGTTGACATTCTCCGAGATCAGGTCGCTCACCTGTGTGGTGTCAGCGGTCAGCCGTGAGGTGATGTCACCTGCAGGGTGATCCACAGTAAAGAAAAGCTGTACCACCAAGTAACCCAATCTCATCCAATTCTTACACACCACCACATCAGTGTGTTTAGCATTGTAATAACAAACAACCACTTCAAGAGCCTGAAAACATTTCACTGTATCATTTCAACCAATATTAAAGAAACCCTTGTAAACTCAATCATTTTTTGGGGTAATTATACACTTGTAAGCTTGAAAACACCTGTGTGGTTGGCGTCAAAGAAGCCAATCTCCTGACGCATTAGCGATCTGAAGAGAAGGTTCCGCAGACGGATGTTTAACCTGGCAAAGGTGATGGAGAAAACACCTCCTCGCACTCCAATCGCAATTGAGCTGCAAAAAGCCAAATTGGTTAATGTGGCAGTCAAAAAATTGTGTAAGATGTCAGCTGTTATAACCTACATCTCTTTTTGACATGAAAAGGTAAAGAATGCAAAAGTTGGGAAAGGATTACGATTTGAACAATGGGATGCCCTTATAAGTGAGGGAGCTGAATGCATTAAATAGTCACCTGACTAGGGCAAGAACTGTGAGGGTAACCATGGGCTTGATGAAGTATTCCATGCTCTTGTGAATCACAATGCCATCTATTGCTTGTCCAGTGTAATATGGAATAAAGGCCTCGCCTAAAAAATAAAGAAGAGATCACTATGCCACATTGCTCTGATAACAGAAATTAATATTTTCTTGATGAGACGACACAGTTTATTTAACAGTGTCTGATTAAGCATTTTGTGAATCATTAAGTAAGAACAGGTGCCTAGCTATATGTTTTGAAGATGTGTCAACTCTGTATCAACTAACAGACAACTTTATGACTTAACACAATATGCGTTACTGCACAATAAAGACATGTACTATATGTGCACATACCTATACACTATATGCATAGCGGTGCACAAGATTACACAGATGATTGCAGTATTTGAGTGCTGTCAATTACCCTGTTATTACATTGAACTTCAAATGAAACAATTACAAAACAAAATCAATGTCAACCCTATGAAAATTCTTTTCTATATTTAATACTACAGATATAAGCAACCGGAATCCAGCTTCTTGTGACTCCCCTTGACAGGCAGTATGGATGAATTAAGATTTGCCACCACTGGTTCCATTGAATAAAGCCCATTATTCAAGCTTTCCCTTTCACATAGAACAAAGGGTTATTTTACAAAGCTGTGCAGCAACATTTTAAACATAACATTTTAAACACCTCATGATGAAAGCCCAGCCAAGAGCCAAGCAGGAGTATTCTTTGTTGCGCTTGTTAACTTGTGCAAAGCCACTATGGTGCTGGGAGAGACTCACAGATGGCAGAGAGAAGTAGAAAGAAGAAGGCAATTCCGAGCAGCCCAGCATCACTCCTACAGTAGGACAGAAGGCGGCCAACTGTCGCCCCCGAGTGGGGCTCCTCCTTTCCCCTTTTCTTTCCCCTCCTCCTCTTCTTTTCACCAATTTCCTCTTCCTCGTCTTCTCCGCTGTGCTCGGCAACTTGGTCCACCAACCTCTCCACCTCCTCAGAGCCCCCTCCATTCACCACCGTGCTGGGTGAACGTGCTAACAGCTTCCACAGAAACATTGTCACCATGGCCGACCCACATGTCCAGGAGAACAAGCTAAGGAACCAGGGGTCATACATGGCGGCCCCCTGCTCTGAGAATAACAGCAGCTTGACCAGGGCATAGGTGACGACCACAAGGCATAAGAGGTCGCTTAGCGTCTCCAGGGTCGAAACCCTGCGGGGTCCGTCTGCACTGTTCCTCGACACCCCGATGGAGGCTCCTAGCAGCAGGCATGACCTGACCAGCAGGGTCCCCCACAGGTCAAACACAGACCGAAAGATGTCAAAGTTCTGCAGATCCTCCACAAACACAACCGGCTGGCATCCATGTGTGTAGAGAACAGTGGTGATCACAACGTCCACCAGGATGAACAGCAGGTTACACCCCACTGCTGCCCCAGTCCTCATTCTCTGTCACTGCTCTCAGGTGTGCTGCAGTCTGGGGCCACGGTGCTAGCGCAGTTAGGAACTGGGGTGCAAGAGTACAGCACAACGTTTAATACTGTAATAATCTCTGCGTTAACATTACATCTTCTGTTAGATTATAATATCATGCATTGGAATGGTAAAGCAATCATAATTAATCAAGATTAAAAAAGGGATGCCATTTTTAAGTCAACTTACTTCAAACACATCTAACCTGACATATTTTGACAAGGTGGCTGTAACTATGTCCACTGTTTTGCATTTCAAGTGTTAAAGGCACTCACAGACTTCTAAACTACAAAGACCATTTCCATCGAACTGGCTGGGTAAGGAATGAAATGTCTAAACATTGTACTTACTTAAATGTTGCTACACATAAAGACATGACTGAAGACTTCGCGTTTACCACCAGGCACGATGTCTCTGTCCTGTCGTTGCTGAAGTCCCGTGGGAACTGCATTGGAACATCTACCGCAAGAACGATCTATGAATTCTGCAGTGTGTGTGCAGTACGGAAACCGGCGTTCGGAAGCTCCTCCTTCAGATTATCGGCCTGTCCAATGCACGAAGGACAGGAGTAACCTCCTAGCATTCCCGAAAATTCAAGAACTACACCTAAGTATTTCTTCTTACGTAGCGATGCGTTTATTTTATAACGTGCCATTCGTTGCTTTCCACCATAATAAACAGCTTGGCTAGAACGATTGCGACTGAATTGGCAGTTCCTCATACCACTGCATGAAGGTTATTAGCTACAGTGTAAATGTTGGTTGTCGCCCCACACAGCATGACAGTATCCCGGATATTTTCGTCACCTAAGAGCTAATCAGAAGGAAGCATACTCCGGGCAGGGTTTGCCACCATGTGCTGGTATGGGACCAGTATTGCCGTTAAATTTGTAATAAATGTATGACGTATGGATTATATGGTTCAAATCTGGTTCTAGATCAGTACTAGTGGCGTCGTTAGGTCCGATCATTCGGGGCTATAGCCCCGAATATTTTCGCCCTTAAAGAGGAGGTGTTTACAGCAAAACAACAGACACACAGTGGAACTTGACTTGCAGCGTCCGAAGGTGTGATGATATTTACTTATTATAAAGGTAGATATAACCTCCCCAACCCCCCGATGCCGCTCTCCCTTCAAAAAAAAAGAAGCCCCAGGCAAACTTGACTTAGCCCGGATCTTTCCGATAGCTAGAAACGTCCCTGAGCAGTACTCATGGGCGCCCTTTACAAAAACAGAATTTCTTTAAGGATATTGTTGGTTCTCGCGAGTGTAGCTGCCTGTAGCTCATGCAATAGATCCACTCTTTCGTAAACTGGAAGAAATACGTAATGTAAATTGTGTACAGTATGCTAAACTATAGTAGGAAGAAAAACGTTGGGAAATTGTGGGAAAAGAACAGCATCACACGTCACAGAACCATGCCCTTCTCTATAAATGTAAGCGCAAAGTATCTCCCGTAGCAAATCGTGTAAATAAAGATATTTTACCAGCCGTATTTAGTACAGTTTGCACCAGACCTTACCTGTGTATTGCTTCATGCAATTACAACTTTAACCCCTATAGGGGGTTATAACTGAAAGGGTTTTTTCAGGGTAATGCAGGAACTGTGATGTAACGTCTTAACCCTCGCACTGTCTGGAAACATTACAAAACCATTACCACAAACGTTTTTCTCGATTATTTCAGCTGTAGGTCATCTCGCAACAAAATCTTCCGTTGCTGTTACTATGCTGTTTGCAAGCATTAGAAGATTTCTCTTCCTTTCTCTGTTTGAGGAAGGAGGTTTATCTTGGCTTGAGTCACTAAAACGCAGCTAAAATTTCACAAAGTAACCCTTGTTACTGCTGACAACTAGTCTGTCCATATTATAGAAATAAACGAAGAATCATTAAATGGGAAAGTTAATCATGGTTACAAACTTAAGTAACATGCAGCACAATATACTGCCGCCATAAATGATGGCAGAGTAAGTAAAAAACACCCAGAAAACACATCACCATTTATTGCCATACAACCAGTCCCTACAAGGGTAAAATATGCAAATCTATAAAACACTTCAATGAACCAAGTGCAGAAGGTGGTCGCTCTTGGAGCAGTGCTGCTGAGGATAAGTCTACACTGGCCAGATGTCCAAGACTTGACTTTCACATTTCGGACTCCACTCACATAGGAACACAGTTCAACAAAATGAAGCTAACAAAATCAGTCCAGTCAGATTTATGCTGGTAAATTGCAGTAACAAAAGTAAACATAAACAGGACCTGTTCAGCACCTACAGACAAAAATGTTTCATGTCAGCTCTTGTCCAAGTACAAATATTTCAGTAAAGTATAGAGAGGTTCAGGTATACAAGTGGATTGTGCATCTCTCACAGGTAGTATGTGTCTTTGCTGTTAGTTCCACCAGTCTCTTCCACAAGAAACAAATTATATATAGCCACATTCTGGGGCATCATAGACAGCACTTCAACAAATATCTCCAAACAGCTCATAAGCCAGTAAGGTAATGACCAAATAATGTATTGGACATTCTACCAAACTGCACTCAGAGAGCAATGTCTTGGGAAGCAATGTCTCCTTGAAGTGCGCTTGTCTGTCTGAAGTGTTAGAGTATGATAAGAGCTGGACACATGCAGGTGTCTCCCAAACACAGAGCTCAAAGGCATCAACAGTCCACCAAAACAGTCAGCATGGCGTGTCTATCCACCCCATGACACCATTGTCACGTTCTCCAGCCTGACAACTGTCATTAAACCTGAGAAACTGGCAAGGTGTACTCCAAGTCACTTTTCTTATCATCAGTGCTGCTTTGCTCTGTGGACAGGACCGTTTCCACTGGGAAAGATAGGTATAGGCTCTCTCTCAGTTTTTTCAGTGGTGGTGACTCTCCTGTGCTTAACAAAGGGTCTGCAACATTGAATGTGATGGAAGGCATACTCCGTGCCCTCCGCTTGGCATTCTTCTTTTGCTGTTTGTAAGCTGCGTTCATGTTGGCTATGACCTGCAAGCAAACAGATATCCACCTATAAAAACACCACCACCACCAAAACAAAAACTAGAAATTGATGTTCCTTCTTGCCTTAAATGTAGTCTATTCTTTCTCTCATGCTTCAGGTAGACCTGATCCCTCAGAACCAAATGCAAATCTCTTCAGCACCTCAGATGATACCAATGGAACATTTAATTGTTTTCTAAATGCTCGATGGAAGCTTGGGTCAACTTGGCTTTGTAGTGCAATGTACTTTTAACTGAGGAAGCGGGTAAAATGTAAACTATGGTATAGGCAGTGACAATCCACTACTGAAAGAGGATAACTCTGCCGTTCAGAAAGACACAGTGCCCTCATAATTATGGATACTATGTTGACTTAATCTCATTGATCTAATTCAAGATCGTGGGAGGATACTCACCAGCTGTTTGACTGTGTTCTGTTGTTCCTGCATTGCCGCCACAAAGTTGGTGACACTCTCCTCTTTTACAGGGCACACATCCTGTACTTGGTGATACTTGAGTAGGTCAACGTCCATCTTTGGCAGGAGATAGGATAGGTGCAAAAGCAAAAAAGTATCCTGAATAAGGCCCAGCCTTGTTTGCTTGGATATATTTGAATCACTTTAATTGATAAAAGTGATAAAAGGTGTCAGTCTTGTACACTAGGGTCATCTAGCCAAACAAATAATTCATAACATACATACATTATTTTTGTAGGTGATGATACATAGTAATAATGAATCTAAGAATGCTATGATTTCATTTCATTTAATCAAGAACACATTGACCCCATCCAGTTCCACTGCACGTGCTGCACAGAGTGACTGGTTTTGCCCAAAGCAAATCTCTCACCTCACCGGGCAGGCTGGCCTCTCTGTTAAACATCAGGTAGTATGGTGTGAACTTGGTGGTTGGGTTGGCGGAGGTGCGGAACACAAACAGGACAGGGTCCAGGAAGTCGTCCCATTCGGCTTGCTTCTCTGTCACTACCTGCCTGACCGCCTCTCTGAGCAAGCTGCTGCTGCGGTCGTATAGGGCATTGAGCTGAGGCTGATCCACAGGCGACACCTTCTGTACTATGTTCCACCGATCGCATAGGTGTTTTGTGACCTGAAAAAAGTGAGGACACCTGTCTCACATTTCACAGCACTCAACACAATACATCATGTGTAAAGATATGTTGCAAGGTAAATGCAGAGTGTAAACGTTTTACCTCATCACAAAAGTCCACACTTTGAGAACAGTACACTGTTTTTACTGATCCAAACCTAGCAAACAAAGGCAAGTGTTTGGTCTGGTGTCAGTTTATTATTTAAAAAGACAGATATGTTGTTATATAGTTTTGCTATTCTTTGCTGCCATCTTACAAATGCAATTTTCTAAATTCCTGGAAGCAGTAAAAAAGTTCACAAACTTCAAAATGGATTGGGTCTATATCTGAAAAAAAAATCACATCCAACTTGCATATCAATTACCTGTAAATTGCTGTAGAAATACATCTTGCAACAGACAGAGAGTCTCTCTTTGGTATAGGGGTAGCCTCCACCCACTTACTCAAATAATCAGTTATTATGACCACGTTCGTGTTGCCTTGCCTGGTCTCTGGAAAGGGCCCTGGTCACAAAAACCAAATAGAACATCCACACTCAACATAATAAAACATGTAAATGGAAAAGTGACATTATGCGTTTATTAGTGTACATGAGCGTAGCAATTCTACAGTGTTAGATGCCTGTAAAATGACTGTAAAATTACCTAAAATGTCAATTCCCAGAATTTCCCAAGGAGCTTCCACCTTAATTGGGCGGATTGTTCTGGTCATATTTTTATTCCGCTCTGTGTGCTGGCAGGTTTCACACAGTTTAATCTACAGAGACACAGACATACAGTAAGTGTTTTTAAGGACAACACACTCTTTGTGCGTTGTAACAAACTGAAGATTGATGTGCACTGCACTAAACAACAATTTTAAGATTCCAAAATTCAGTGATTGTCAGACTGTGTTATGAAAAAAACACAACAACCACACACTGGCTATTTCATGCCATGTGGAACAGCACGTACCCAGTCCACCACATCCTTCACAATTCCCAGCCAGTAGTATTTAGTCTGAATTCGGTGCACAGTCTTCTTCTGCCCTAAGTGATGACCAATATCATTAAAGTGACACTCCAGGAAGATCTGCCGCTTCCTCTCCGCATCAATCACTACTTCTCTCTTCTCCTCCTTCTTTGGCCCCACATAGAACAGTCGCCCCTCTGTGAGAGAACAACAAAGTCATCAATTCCATATCATCTTTTGATCATCAATTTGAACCAACTTAAACAAGTACAGGTCTCTTTTTTGTTACTTTGCACAATCAAAACCCCACAGACTGAGGAATCTGTACCATAAATACTTAGGGCAGCATTATGGTGGATGCACTTTTTAGTCGCTAATGTAACTACCCAGCGGTTTACTATTCCAGTAAGTTTGTCACGTTGTTTAGGTACCTAGCTGCCTAGGTGCTGTCGCTAGCCCTCTGTTTCGCATCACCATTCGGAATCGAACCAAGTAGTTCTACAGTTCTACAGATTGAGAACACACTAATTTAATGCGCTCTTATCAAAAATACGTAACCCGGTTATAACTGGCAGCCATAAGTGAAAAATGATTTGATGACTTAGTTACACCTACCTTTTTAAAGTGTCTTTTAGCTAGCTAGCCATTAAGCTAAGGTGACTAGTGATATAAATGCACTTTTTGCTTCAGCTGGATGCTACAGTATATATGAGCCACCTGTCCTACCTTCTATAATGAATTTCTGAGCGTATCGTTTCAGATTTTTCTTCCGTATTGGGTTCATAGACGGGGGATAGGTCCCTTCATCCAAAAAGGTGTAAATATCCTCCAGCCGGTTAGAGGTAGACTCCACTACCTCTTCCTCAGCCACTTGCAACGAGTCCATGCTCAACATTTGTGCTCTGTCTTACAAGTACCTCCCAACTCAACGACATAGGCGAAACTGACTCTTAAATTGAGAGGTCTCCAAAACTCCAGATAAAAATGAGGACACGGGACTGTAGCGAGACATTAGCTACCTCTGTTTTGTAAATAATGATCCAGTGTGTGGAGTGCCGGAAGATATTTAATGAAGGACAAGGAAGTAGTGTTTTATCGATATAGCAGATTCAAGCCGGTTAGCTATCTATCTGTCGGTGAATGGGCTGAGTGAATAATCCTATCTAAACTTAGTACAATTCAATGAAACGGCGTAGCACGGTGTTTGTCTTTCAGATCAATGACATGTAGAATGAGTGTTTAAATAATTATATATTAAAGCATTTGATATATGTTGATCGCCTCATTTATCACCAGGTACGACGAATCGTCCAAAAAACAAGCGTTTCAAAAATGTGAACGTGTATTTCTGGCCATCACTTTAAAGCAAGCGTTGCGCAGTTCCACTCTTATTTATATTCTTTGCACGCGATAATGTATAATAATAGTGTATCCACTATCAGCCCATCCTGAGTTACAAAGAAACAATTACTTGATCTGCTCGGTGTCAGCTCTAAACTGTTCATGGATATCAGGTTGCCAGATACCACAGTCTTCCAATGCTGGTGATGTGAGACCTACTTATCGAGCTAGTGAGCAACGTACTGAACCGTTATGTTGATTAAAATCGTCAACGAGAATAAACTGGATGGTAAACTATAAGCCTCAGTAAACAAACTGCACATTCTAATGGGATAATATCCCCTTCTCTTTCGTTCTTCTGTCGTTTTTGTGTTCTGGAAGTAGCTTCCAGTGAGGTGCAAGGGAGGAACATCGCTATAGCAATCAAAATAATTGCGGTTGATACCAACCAGGCTTTCCATGCCTCAAATGTTGTAGCTTAAAAAGTCTCATTAGATCAGTGCTCACTGCCATCACTCTTTGCGGTCACAAGTAGCAACAGATGCTGTTCCACCCGGACATATTTATGGTTGTACACAAACAAAGCGGCACTATCGCTCGCGTCGGGCATTGAACTCTTTTGCGTTTGAAATGCATTTGCTTGACGTAGCTAGCTACAATTCCTCATATACCAAGAATAACATTGTAGCCTGATTAAAACCAAACCGAATAATTCCTTATGGCAAGAATATAGCTATTGAACATTAGCCATGCAATGCAACAAAGACAGTGCTAAGATTAAATTCTACACCTGCAGTTGTTTTTGCACGGACAATATTTTTCTGGAGGAATACAAACTTCATGTTCGATTTATCTCTGAGCAGCAGTTCAGAACAGATTACCAGGCGGTTAGTCACCCGCATATTCATAGTGAACAGAAACAGCAGACGCATGTAGCTAAACTGCACGATTCATTTGACCCTCAAGTCAATGTGTTGTTTTAAAACTTTTTATTTATAAAATTTCAGGTCTTATCAACTCTCGGGTGTTCAACTGACGTGCAATTCGGCATTATCTTAAAGAAGGTAACGATGTATTGGGTTGTGTGCATAAAATGTATCAGGGATTTGTGTATATTATTTTTATTATTGTTGTGTTTATTGGTTGATTTTCTATGAAAGATTGAGACAGAAATTGACAGGCGTCGACAGCTCGGTGTGAAATCAGCAGAGAGAGCTGCTTCCATAAAGAAGATTTATAAACCATTACACAAAGAGGTGTACTTCTTACAGGTAAGATAAAGCATCTGATGGGAAAGTAAGTTTCACAGCAAACATGAAAATGGGTTTAACATCTGACATTCCCACAGCAATCCTACTTGGCCCCTGAATTTTTGCAAATTGTGAACTACAGTCGTTCAGATAAGGCAAGCAAAGAGGGCCTGCTGGATTTCATCTTGCCATTGGCAGGTGAGTGGTACAGTTGGACATCGTAGACTCAGTCCTCAGAGATTCCTGCTTATGCTGTTATTTGTTCCAGCTGAAACTGCAATCCTCTTAGTTTAATTGGCTGTAGATTGATCTCTACAGTAGATGCTTTCATTTATTTGGCCTCTCATGCCACATAATGTAAGAAATGGGATATGTGTACTATATCATAAATATCTCATCTTTGTTTAAGGACTTACTAATCAGTCATATCAGTTCTCAATAAATGCATTCATCTTCTGTAAAATGGACCTTGGCAAATGGATTTCAAAAGAGATTAACTTTGTTTGGTCGACTGATTGTCAGACAAAGGGAATCACATCAGGGTCCTAAATGCTGAAATTATGGAGTAGTGATTGCAGAAACTACCTGTTTACAAACGACCTGTTGGGGCAAAAAAAGATTGAAAGACATTGTAGGTGATAGTGAGCCAAATGTACTTTCAGTTAGTATGTGTAAAATGACATTGTGGAAGTGCCTAAATGCGTAACTTCAGCAAGAGTGTTGGCTAGGCCCAAAGGTGAGGAAATGAATATGAACAGTATGTATTTTCATATGCTAGGCCACAGAACTGAGCCCGAGAAGTGCTTAACTATCAGATAACTCCTGATAATGCTTTGAAATTTGTTATGCCAGTGTGCATGTGTACATTATTCACATATCATTCAAAAAGGCTGTATTTGGTCTGTATAGTGAACAACACGTGAAAGACTACATTGCAAAAATTATTGTTTCTTTGTGTTTGAAGCACCAAGAGTGTATCGTTTCCCAGTCTTCACTAAGAAATTCTGTGATGAGTTGATTGAAGAGCTGGAGCATTTTGAGCAGTCTGATGCACCCAAGGGCAGGCCCAACACCATGAACAACTATGGGGTATGATGACCTGCATGATACAAACTGGATATATCTTATGGAATAGGCATTATTGACAAAAAAGGATGAAGAAATGTGCATTCTTCAAATGCATTTGCAAGTACAGAGATACATTGCCAAACTATATTTCCCTTCTTTCCTCCCAAATGTGGTTATGAACCCCAAACAGATCCTTCTGAATGAGCTGGGATTTGATGAAGGATTTATTACCCCTCTGCGTGAGAACTACCTTCGGCCTGTGGCAGCATTGCTATACCCTGATTGTGGAGGCCACTGCCTGGATAGCCACAAGGCTTTTGTGGTGAAGTACGCCATGAATGAGGATCTGGATCTCAGTTACCACTATGACAATGCTGAGGTCACTCTCAATGTCTGTCTGGGCAAAGAGTTCACAGAAGGAAATCTGTACTTTGGAGACATGAGACAGGTATGTAAAATGAGAACAATGAAACAGAACCAGTTCCAGCTTTGGTGAATCAGAGGTGAAGACTGCATCAGAAAGCATTCCGTCAATAATCGCTAACTCAGATCAGCCATTCTAGTAGAACTGCTACCATGTGACCAGACCTGAACTTGGTTTCTTTACACTAGTGACACTCAATTCAGCTTAAAGTGGAGTTACTACTCACTCAATTCAGTTTAAAGTGGAGTTACTACTCAGTCCAGAAGAATGCTTTACCAAACATCTAATTTAGCTGCCGCTGCAAGAATTATATTCCTTCTTCAGTTCTCGACTCCCAAGTGTTTTATTGTTGGCCTTTTATGGTGTTAAATTCTTGCATTTCTGTTACATGGGATTTTAGGGGGATGTTTTGAATAATGGTGCATTTGCCATGGTAATATGTTTTTTTGTTGTTTAGACAGACATCATGGACATGTATGGCAGCTATTAAGGTGATGGTAATTCTAACATGTAATGCGTAATGTGTTTGTCCGTGTGTGTTCCCCTGCAGGTCCTTCTGAGCGATTCTGAGTGTGTGGAAGTGGAGCACCATGTGGCGGAGGGTCTGCTCCACCGGGGGCAGCAGATGCACGGCGCCCTGCGCATCTCCTCTGGCCAGCGCTGGAACCTCATTGTGTGGATGCGGGCCTCGCGTGAGCGCAACAGACTCTGCCCGATGTGCAGCAAGACGCCCCGCCTCGTTGAAGGCGAGGGATTCGCAGACGGGTTCACTGACGAGGCGCAGAGTGGTGCTTCTCAGAACACATCCTGTGTCTTAAATTAGTGCTGCTGTTTGTTTGAGCAGTAATGGGAAATATGTTTATGTGCCATGTGTGGTTACCCTGTGTTAATTGTATGTGTTGAGTGTAGTGTGTAATTGATGGTACTTGAGTACCATCTGTGGCATCTACAAAGTTTTGACACAAGAGTTTTGATTCTTCTGTGACCACAGTATGCCAGCTGGATCCCTATGAGGGCTTTGTTGTTATGAGTGAGCATAAGCCGCTAAGTCCTCAGAACCGCAAAAATAATGCTGATTTGTCATTAAATTTGCTGTACTGGGCAGCTGGTTGTGCTATAACATAATGGAGAATTATGTTTTTAAATATTAATGTTTATAATATTTAATATTATAAACATTAATGTTTGAAACTTAATATTTTAAAACTGGTATAATAATATTAGTTTTTAATTGAATATATATACTCTTTCCTAAGAATTTATATAAGTGCATACCATGTCAGAAAGTAATAGCTTTCCCAGACTAATAACCTTAGTGAACTGATTAAAGTGCTTCTAACTGCATTGTGGCACCAATGAAAATGTAACAGCAATATGTGTAAATTGAATTGGAAATGAGATATTTCATCCAGAACATTCAATTGTCTGGATTCATGACAAAACACTTGTAAAGCTACTGTATTTAATTGAAGTAAAATGTTATCATTTTGCCTCTGGTTTACATTTCTTAGAGAGTAATTAGACTAGGCTGTGCATTTCTCTATTTTTGCAAAAATGACTAGCCTAAATGGAACATACTCTGAAGGAAGTCAAAGAACAGAAGAATTGTTACAAATCCAGCATAAATGTCATATAATAATTTGGCATTTTAATTTCTTTAAGTTTATTTACAAATACAGTTTTAGGGACGCGCTAAAAGGAAGCTCTGGATGACTGACTGTTATTATTCCCCTAAACTGCACATTGCAGTAAAAGTAGAAGAAAGCAATGGTTGTATGTCCTGTCACAAACAATAGCACAACTTGTCTTAAGTGCCAGCGAGCTATAATATTCCAGCCAATCACCCCAGCTGTCTCCTAGTGCAGTACATCCCGGTAGCCCAGTCAAACACAGTAATTCCACACACATTCACACACAAGATGTATGTAGGCAAAAAACATAGAATAAAAATGTTAGTACTGTATATTAATTGTGTTTTGACAAGTACTGCAAAATGAAAAACCAGACTTTTTGTCCTTTGTCCTTTAAGATTCCATTGGTTATATTTCTCCCTTGTGCTGAACAACACAGGTGTCAGTGTGGAATGTAGCAAGAGTAGAGAGTCTGCTGGAGAAGAGAAGGAAGCCTTGACAGAAGATGGGTAACACACACACACACACACACACACACACACACACACATACATTCAACAGAGGAAGGAGGTAGCCATTCAGAGGAAAAAATGGACAAAAAGGCTCTTTTGCAGTAATTCCTGGAATTCCTGAGTTCCTCATGTGACTGGACCTTATAATCAACACTTACATGTTAATGCGGTACTCACAAACAGCCTTGGAAAGAACCGTGCAAAATTAGCCAATGTGCCACATTTATAAATATAGATATACACAAATTTTCTATGCAAATACATACAGAGTGAAGTAGACCCTCCCCTTTCTCATCTCCTTATCTGTGCTCTGTTGTATAATAGTTTACATGTTTTTGTGTATTATGAATATGAATTCATAATGACCCTACTGATTTTAAAGCAGGAGACAGAGCAAGTTATTGAAACTAATGAGCAAAAACAATTCATATCTAAACAGTGTATCAGTCTGTGTGAATCACTGATAATCTAGGCAGGATCAGTCTGTGTGTGTGCAAGTAGTATATTTTGTGCAGCTTGTCAAGTACTACTGAGGATGTGGTCTGTCACAGTACCACAGACCATGCTGTTTTTCTGCCCTTAAGATCCCAAGATAGGTATCTTAGTGTGTCAGTGCTCTGTCAGTATCTACAGTGTCTGTGTCAGGTGAGACTATCAGTGCTCTGTTGTTGCCCCTAGAGAGTGGTCTCACTGCTCATGTCCCGGTGGCGGTGGTCAGTATCGGTGTCATCGTAATCAGACTCCATCTCAATCTTGACCTGGGGCACAGGGCAGGACATTCCTCGGGTCAGGGCCATGGCTGGAGACGCAGGGCAGGAGATCTTAAGGTGCAGAGTGATACTGGGGAACAGCAAGATCTGATTAGAGATGTATAGAAGACACAGAAACAGAATATAGGAAAATTCTAACTGGAGACTAACTAAATTAATGGGACTTATTTGTAGGCTTTTAATAACCTCACATGTGCAATAGCATTCACACACATTCCTACAACAATGTAATCAAAATCTCTTTACTTTAAACTTTAGTAGAATAATTCCTTCATTCATTCTTAATACTCAAATTATTTGCATACGTTGGCAAATACAATCAATCTTTTTTTACTCCAGTATACATGAGGTACAGCAGAACAACAAAACAAAACAGTCAAACAAAAGAATGCACATTTCAGGATCCAAATAAAAAATACTGAAATTAAGTGCACATGTGCATGTGTTTGTCTGTGTGTGTGTGTGTGTGTGTGTATGTATATGTCTATGTACACGTGTGTAAGCGACAGTAGTTAACAGTGTGCAGCCATGTTAGTGCATCGATCCTGTGATTTCAAGGCACACACAATGTAGCACGCAGTACCTTCTGTCCAGGTCTGACTCACTGGGAGAGCAGTTGGAGTAGGGGTGGTACCTCTCCTGCGCACACACACAGCAAAGAAAAACAAGGAGAAGAATGTAAGAGGGGGAGGCAAGATGGAGAAGAATGATGGAGAATAGTGGCAGGAGTGAAGGATGGAAAAAATGTAGAATGTATGGAAGGAGAGTGGTAAAAAGATGTCATAGATGGGTGAGGAGAGAAAAACACAAGATAAATAAAATAAAATGAAGTACAGTGTGTTACACTCCAGCTGGGGGCAGCAGAAGCATTCATAAATAAGCTTTGCTCCATCCTACCTTACAATATGTAACATGCAAATCTTACCACAAAGTACAATAATAAATGTAAAAATGTATGAAAAAAGGCTGTATTGCTCCCCTGTGTGACACATACATATATATGTCCATATCTTGCTGTCTCCATGGTGTACCTTTAATGTTCAATGTGGGTTAAGAGAGTGTATAGCTGTGTTGGGAATGTCTCTGTCTTTGAGGAGGAAATACTCATGGTTGGAAGCTCAGAGCTCAGGGGTAAGCCCAGGGCCATGGATAATGTCTGTTTTGCTAGAGTGGCTAATATGCCCCATAGGAAACTTCACTTTAAATGTAAGCTCAGATCAATGTGCACAGAGGGACCTGCAGAATTGAACCTCTCAGCCTGTGGAATAAAACACACTGAACCTATAGACATGTTAGAGGATTGACAAGTTTAGAAAGAGACTGTAGGAAATAAAGGTACATTCAAACTGCCTAAGAGAAACTGAGACTGTTCTCCGTGCATGAGCATAGCGTTCTTCTGATGATGTAAGTGCTCGTGCTCTGTTATCTCTCACTTCATTGTCACTGTCCTCTTCAGCTCTGGGCTTTTTCTTCTCCTTTTTCTTCTTTTCGTCGTCTTTCTTTTTGTCCTTCTCAGGCAGGATGTCGTCCAGCCAGGCTAGGTCATGTTGGGAAAACACCATGTCCAGCATCTTCCGCACTACTATCAGTCCCAGAATCTGAGAGGGAGGGAGAGAGAGAGATGCAGAAGGCAGCAAATACAGGTAGGGAATTACATGTGCCATCTATCTCCCTGATGGAGCACAAACAAATGTAATTCATTACATATTAGATATAATGTTGGTACATTTCTACCTACAAGATGAATGAATATATCTACAAGCTTTATATTAAAAACCCTCAATACTGGTCTGCATTGGAAGAGAGCACAACCCCTTTGAAACAGAGAGGAGAAGTGAATTCTTGAAGCTTTGAAGAGAACCACCACAAGCTGGCTACTTCCTGAGACCTAGGCCAAAATCTCCTACCATGATAGGGAAGATGATGGCAGCCACAGTTGACTTAAGGATCCAGAGCACTGCCAGACAGACAATCTGCACAAGGGTGAAGAGGTGGACCCGCCGCAAGGGCACGTGACGTAAGTAGGAGTAATCCGGCTGGTGCTTGGACGGCATCATGTACAACTTAATCCTGTCCCAAAACTGCAGAAACAGATACAGGAACACAGACAGGTATGCAGACTGAAACATATACCTTTACGTTTGTGTCATCCTTTTCACAGCCAGTGTTTGAGTTTTTTTTTTTTAAGGTGATGGTTGGTTGCCTTGGGCAAGTCTGAAACTGAATCTTCGCCAAGACAAGATTGTACTCCCTGTAGAGTATCCAGCTGTCTAGCGGAATACCTGTCTCATGCAGCAGCTATTCTGTATTCAAGATGGCACTAGTCCTTATAGTGCTGTGTGACAGACTGACAAGTTCAAATGTGGCCTGTCTATGTTCTGTTCTTTAAGTGGCCTTATTATATGTACTTTTTTAACCATTCTGGGTAAGAGCGTCTGTCAAATATCTAAATGTAGATGCAAGTGATGTGTTTTATGAAAATGAGTAAATTATTCTGGTCTACCTTTAACCTTATCTTAAATAACTTCTGAATTTTACCAGTCAGACACCTTATGTTGATCGAGGGCATTGCACTTCTAAACCTCATTCGATCTCATTAATCTGTTCTTAATCTCATCTGCAATCTCGTTAATCGAATGGAGGTTTGCTAGTGAACAGGCCTCCGATGCCCCTCCGCTCTCCATGCGGCTCAGCCGCAGACATCTGTTGTAGGGAGCTGACGCTGGCTGTCTCTCTGGCTGGATGTGCTTCCTCTAAATGTTTTGTGACTATCGCCATGACCAGGGATCAGCCCTGGAACCGCTATGTTCTTTCAGTGGACCCTATCAGAGATCAGATAAGGGACCCAGAGCTGTTGTTTTTGCTGTCTGAGCTGAAAGTAGTCCCCCGCGTATAATCCTCGCTCAAAGCCATTCTCACAGCCTATTATGATGCCTTCACTCTGCGGTGTATTTCCAGTGTCCTTCTGCTGCTCAGCCAGTGGCCACAGCAGCCTGTTGATACGGTACATTGGTAACACTTTCTCTCCAATAACAATTACAAAGAAACTTCATGAACCTCATGAGTCTATAATCAGGATATCTAGCAAAGCAATGCTGTTCTCCATTCACTCTGATTGTTTCCTCACCCCTCACCTATCCATGAATATTTGTTATGAATGACTTCTATTACCACAGTGGAATCTAGTAATGAGCTAGTGCATCCAGCCATAGGCAAGGCAAAACAAAACTGAATGTCACTGATACATTGTTTGGTAAGTTTTGTTACCATTTCAGTATCACTGAAGAACCAGCCATAGGTAATCATGTGGCAACATTCACTAGAGGGAGGAACAATATGTGTAGCTCCTGCATTACTCTTACTAGACGATATGGATGCTAGCTTATATTTTAATAGCTTGGTTGCCTCTTAGCAATAATGCTAAAGAACGCTTTCTGATTTGGAACCTGAGCCATAAAGACATCTGTAAATCTCCATGCGCTCATTCCCACAGACACCAACTACCCTGCCCTGTCCAGCAAGCAATATAACATGTACCTGAATGCCACTAAGGGAGGCCACACCCATGTAGAGGAATACCCCATACAGAACCGGCATGGGGATAAACTGTGGGAGTAAGATGAGTGAAACGCCAGTGAGCTTTCATTTCAGCCTCAACACATAACCTTACAAACACATGCTGTTACAAACAACCATTACCACAACAACATAGCTGCAAAAAATGTAATCTATAATTACTATAATTATATAATGCCTATTTTTAGTATTATCCACTTTGTGGTGTTGTTACATTATTTCTGTCAGTTTCTCAGTGTCTCACCTGCAATATGGGAGCAAGGAAGATGGAGAGTCCAGTTAGTAGAAACACTATGATCCCTGTCACTCTCTGCTCCCTGTATATTATACACAGAGACACACATGCAGCATTGCAGAGAGAGAGAGAGTGAGAAGAGAACACCACACCTTCAGTCTATTTTGTAAACACCTCTCCCTTTTTACACTCCATGTTCATTCACCCCCGCCCCTTCCCCATCTTTGCCCTCTCTCACCGCACTCCCAGGAACTGTGGCTGCTCTCCGGGCGCGCTCGACTCACTTTCCATCTTGAGAGAGTCTATGTGTGCAATGGAGATGACAGTAGCTGCCACATACCAGGGTAACCCCATGAAGGAGCAGATGGCCATCAGGATCCCCACCCAGAACAGGTCAAGGTGGTAGCCACACCCTTTCTGATACAGAGAAACAGCCACTGTAGCATACCGGGGGGGGGGGGGGGGGGGGGGGGGGGGATGACATTGCATTGGGGGCCTTATGCAAAACATTAATGGCTATGACTCTGCAACAGTAGAATCACTGTTATAACCACTGCTGATAAGAGCAGCTCCAGGCACCTTGAGTTTGTTCTCCTTGCGATTGACAATGACAGCGGTGATCTGCTGGTCCATAAAGATGAGGATGGTGACGAGGAGGGCAGGAATGAAGCTGGCGAGGTATATCCACCAAGGATTCTTCCCAAATGGTGCCACCGCCCAGCCCCGGTCAGAACGTGTTGGCTGCAGGGGCAATGTTGGGAAGTGGAACAGTATAGTGTCACGAGGATGATGGAAACACAGAAACACACTTGCATATTTATGCTCAGACAGACAGAGACAAACAGGTATGTATTTAGCAGCACTGACAGGGACTCATGCACGAGCAGACACTTAATCAGGCCAGAGCAAAAACACAGACATACCGTAAACTGTGTTGGCACAATGAGTTTTGGGGTTTTGAGTCCAATTATCATGTCAAGACCCACAAACATCAAGATAGACACGAAGATGGAGAAGTCGCTGATGAGTTTTCGTAGCTGGACACACAAAAAACATATGCAGATTTGCAGGGACAGTCAAAAATACAGGGAACAGAGAATTAGACCAAAACCAAGAAAAAACAAGAAAATGTGGAATAAAGGTAATATATTATAACATAGCTTTAAAATTTATATACACATATTCAATATTTTAAGTAAATTACAGAAGTGTAGATTTATGGTTTCAGTTCTGTATAATTACAATTCTCCTGGCTAAAATCTAATAGAAAAAAAATGAGGGCAGAGAGGGCAAAATCTTCATTTCTGTGGGTAAATGCAGTTTTGGGGTGTCCTGGGACAAGCCCAGTACACAAAAGACAAAGCTTGAAATTTGTTGGAAAAGACACAGATTAATGTGCAGCATTAGAGGGGGTGGACACAGGGGGGTGGTGAAAGACAGATAAGAAATTGGGTGACAACACTTATCTCATTAGAACTGAGTTAACATAAACCATCTTTACTGTATGTGCAACCAAAAATGCTTTTTTGTTAGATCTTTTGTTTTAGACCCCTATCTGGGACATACGAGGCAGGTGCTCACCACTGGTCTCAAGTATTTTTTTCTCTTGGTCTGTTGCCTGCCACAAAATTGCTAGATTTGTCAACCCACCAGCACACCTATCTCTTCCGTTGATCTCACCTTGGTGGGGAAATATCGGCTGAACTTGAACTTCTTGAGTGAGACAGTCATGGAGTAGGTGCCGAAGAAGAGGATCAAGGACATGAGTGCCAGGTCTGGGACAAAGTTGCAGGACTGGCCCACGAGGGAGCCACCATACCTCAGGCAGTCTTGTTTACTGAGCTGGCTCCAGTCCAGGGCTGTGACATTGAACTGGTGAGAGAAAGTGAGCATAGCGTGGAGAGTTTTTGAGGAGCGTATGGAGAAAAAGAGATGTTGCGGAAAGAGAAACGGCAAAGATGGAGGTGAGGGAAGGCTTCAGAAGACAGACAAATGGAGAGAGTGGGAGAGAGAGAGAAAAAAAACACCAGAAAAAAGAGAACGAGGAGCCAACAGCATAGCTCAGAATGAGAGATCAACCTCCACCATAATGCCTCATTTTGAAATCACAGACCTAACACTCATTACCTGTTTCCCTTTTATTGAAGCACACATGTACCCATTGTGTTTGCTGTGGGCAGAGGTATCATCAGTTGTCCAGATAGATATCAGCAATGGAGAGTGTGACAGCCCACCATTCAACTGATCATAGATCAGTTGAGAGAGAGAGAGGTGACCAGACAGGCACATAGCCACATAGCCTGGCACATAGCCAGGCACAAACCTCTACTTACTACAGAAAGATTAGTGCTGTTGTCTGGAGCTACCGGAGCTGAAACATTGAAGATGATGGAATCCACTGTACAAATACAGAAAAGACGGGAGAGGGAAGGAAGGAAAGAAAACAGCAGGAAGGGAAATCAGTTGAAAGGTAAAATAAAGGCAGGGAGTAGAGAGGGAAGGTCATGAAGAAAGAAGAGGAGAAGAGTGTAAAACAGAATTTTATCCTAAAATTTGAATTCAAACTCTACTACAGGAAATGCATGAAATACCCTGAGCACAAAACATACAATGTTAATTTTCAGGTGCACAAATAAAAAGCAATACTCACTCAGATCAGACAGCAGCAAAATTTTGCGTTTGCAGTAAAAACAAATGATGCAATTCAGTTAGAACAGTTAAATGTTTAGATACAATGTAATACTCACATGTTGTCAAAACATGCATATCCTGTAAATTAATATTAACTAGGCTGTACAGTATGGTACAGCTACCATATCTTGGGTCAGATATTCATAATATATATTGATTGTTTTCAGATACTCTGGAATGGCATTGGAATAATCCTGGTTGGTATGGAAATTATTTGAGTTACATACACAAGTGACCCCATAATAACCCAGCCCTATCCTGTGTAAAGCATTTACCCCAACCCAGTTCCCTAATACCCAAGTACTCTAATCAAGCTCTGGACTTGCCCATCACCCCCAGCTTCAATTACTCTCACTCTCAAATTCTCCTAATCCCCACCTCTGGAACCTCGAAACACACTGTGTCACGCTGCTGTGTTTCGGACTGACTCACCTGGGTCGGGAGCAAGGCACTCACACTTGTAAACCGTGACATAGTCAGGTACGAAGTCGGTGTTGACGGGGTAGTAATTGAAGGAGCCCACCATTTTCTTGATGGCGTCAGAGATGAAGATGAAGGAGATGAGGCTGGAGAAGCCCTCCTCTGTGAACCGCGTGATGTACTTGATGATGTAGCTGGCATCCGTGGCAACCAGAAGCAAGCACTGGAGACAGGAGTGCAGCCCAATCCAGAGGCGCAGCTCCATGTAATCAATGCCATTGTTCCTGGGGAGGGAGGACACCATGACACACAGAAAGAGATATGTGGAAAGAGACAGGGACATCAATGGATAAATTAATTAAATTAATAATGCTTGATGGATTAATTAAATTAATAATGCTTGATAAAGCCATTATAGAATGAGAAGTTTTTTTTTTAATGAACACAAGAAGTTTAATGATTGGATCAGGGTAATCAGCTTATTTAGGCTCATCTGCTAAAAAAAAACTCATGAAGCCCTGCTAAGCATGTCAGCCCAACTAGGCTAATCCAGCTCATCTAGGCTCGTCACTGATGACTGGTCCTCCTTTTGCAGTGAAACTAAAGCAACCCTTGAAGTGTCTATCCTTCTAAGGCCCATGTGAGAAAACATCTGTGTTTCTGTCTATACCTACTTTGGCTACTCCTGCCCCTTGAACCTCCCCATCTATCTGCATATGTGATGCTCACTTGCTGAAATCGAAGAGCAGCTTCTCAAAGATGAGAATGGGTCCCGTGGAGCTGAGGATGATGAGTGGCTGGCCGCCCAGCAAGCAGTACACTGTCCCCGCAATGGATGTGCCCAGGAAACTCTCTATAACACCCTGGGAAAGAGACAGGGGAAGCTGAGCCGTTGTTATACATGCCATTTAAGGTGGACGGTGAGGGGGCGGGATTTACCTGGTAGTTTTCAGTGGCGTCTCCCAGAAGCCCCCCAAACGTAATAGCATTGGTGATGCAGCCCAGGTAGATGAAGAGCACTGCAGATATGGACTGGATGTGAAGGCCCTCATAGAAGTCGCTCGCCAGCCAGGGTAGCTTCCGCTTGATGTCCAGGATCAGTCCACCACAGAATCTGCAGCGAACAGTTCATCTCAATGCATTATGGGAAAGTTTTAAATCAAGGGTGACCCAAGAGGTGAGGCCTAAGAACTGCTGTAATTGATCAGGGTCTGTAAAAAAATGAGCTCATTGCTGTTGGGTATGTGTTAAACTTAAGTGTCTATTTTTCCAAAATTGGCATTAATACAATATCCTCAAACAATAATAGGTATTAAAAACACATTAGTGAGAGAACTGAAAAGAATGCAATGCAGCAGACCTTAGATATCTTAGAATTCAATCTTCACCATCACTTTATCACATATAATTTTACATTCATTTTCAACCTTCCAGTGAATGCCAGCTCCTCTCCCATTTCATGCATCACAGGCATCTCTTCATCCTCAGCTGCAGGCCCACCTCCTCCTGCTGCCCCATTCATCTGCCCCAGCTCGTTCAAAGAGAAGACCGACTTCCTGTACAGAGAGATGAACACCAATATGCGCCTATAATAAACCATGTCTTATATTTTAGAGTAACCCAGCTGTTTTATCCAGGCCATAAGCTTATGGTGAGTGTTTTCCTCATGTGTGCCCTGTGCTGGCAGTCATACCTCTTATCTGCAGAGGGGACTTTTTTGGGGGGCTCAATTCGGATTTTAGGATCCCACTCCCCTGGTGGCAGCACTATCACCTCATCCAGAAACTCATCGATTCCGGCAATCAAGTCCTCCCGGTCCCGAGCCTTGTACGCTACATCACTGAAGAGCTGGAGTCAGAGAGAGAGAGAGAGGAAAAAAAAGCATGGAGAGAGAGACGGAGAGGAAGACCAGGGTGGGGACAAATAGAGACGAGAGGACTGTTCAAAGAGACTCTACATGGTAAATAATTGCAGCATTTTAAGCACTATGTTTATAACCTTCCAGTGTGCTGGATGGCAGGTATGGTCAGTTGTCTATCCGCAGGGAAAGACAACAGACAGACACTTACATCATCCACCATGAGCGTGGCAATGGCCCGGCCAATCTCGTTGTAAGACTTAGCTTTACCAGGGGGGCCCAACAGCAAAAATAAAAACCTGTTTGGAGAAGGAAAGTTTTCAGTTTCAGCAGTATTCAGTCTATCACATGGGCATTAACACAGTCTCATGATAGGGCATGCAAACAAAGACAGCTACCTGGTTGGCACAGGGACCTCAGTCAACCCCCCCAGTGTGGTGGCCTGGGCCAGTCGCACAAAGGCCACAAAGGGCTTGTCCAGGAAGTCCACCTCCCCCACCAGCACATTGGATGCCTCCGCATCACGAGGAATCTTCTTCATGAACTTGTTTTTTAACTGGCAAAAGGAAGGAGAGAGAAATTGGAGCAGGTCATGAATAATAAGTAACAAAGAAAAAAATAGGACATATGTATGCAGTGGTGATACTTCATCCTTCAGCCTCTGAAGGTTCAAGTGCTACAAAGTATCTGAAGGAAAATTGACGTAGGCTTAAAGGAATCATAATAATAGCCAAGGCTGCTGTTGACTGACAATTCAAATGATGTTCAAAAAAGCAAAGTGGTTACCTATTCAATAGATGATCACAATGAATAACTGTGTATTGAGTTTTTTAGCAGAAAAGGCCGCAAAGTCATTTCAGTAAACTGAATTTTCAAATTGCAGAGTGAGTTTTTGGCACAATGGAGGTTACATTGTGTTCTCAACCTTCAGGTGAATGATTACATTCTGAAAACAGCAACTGTTTTACTGACCCAGAGTATGATTTACCTATTTGTTAGAATATACTTGTTTGATATGCCTTCACTCCAGTGTGACTCTCACAGCCATTAACCTCCCTAAACAGGTGTATGTTAGGTCTGGCTCTCACAGACAGCCGTATTATATTTGCAAATGCAGGCTGGTAAGTGAGGTCACAGCCATATACAATAGGCAATGTCTACACACACTCAATGCTGAGAGACTACAAATATGTTTTATATCAGTGCTTTCAAATGGAATTGACCGAATCTCAATACACCCACTGTGCTCAGCTCAAAGCAATGGTGGTTGGAGACAAATAACTCATTAAAACTTTATCAGCCATTATCTGATCATCGAATTGTTGTATTCTACTTGTTGGAAGCTTGGGTTAGGACAGACATTGTATGGCAGCCTTTCACTAACATGGTACTGGACACCCACTGTGTAAGATCATTTTTGTTCCAGCTGAGCTCACAAAAAATTTTGATTAAGTTCAGCAGGAAATGCTAATCTGTATTTAAAACTCACATTCGATCTGCTTTTAATTCTTTACAAAAGAAATAATCTCTTTGAGGTGTGCTTGGGCTAAGACAAAGATAAAGATGTTTATTTCACATATTTTGTACCTACTCTGTCAACAGATCTGGAGCAGCTGTATGAATTAAGCTCAATTAGTTTTTCAATTACTTGTTCTAGGACCCAGTAGACAACTAATTATTCTCAATAAAGCTGAATACCTGTGCCCACACACATGTTGACATACACACACACACACACACACACACACACACACACATAAATACAGACACACAATCTGCATGCTTGGATAACCAAGGCAGTGTTGTAGTAATTACCACTCTTAATTCATCACTAAAACAAAAGATTGATTACCAAAGTAATCAAACTTTTAAACCTGGTAACAATAGGAAAAGCAATGGGAAACATAATGTAAGTGGAAAACATTCATTTTTCATTTGTCTTTTTGTTATCCCTTTATGTATTTTGTAGCACTAGCACTAAGACAGTATTGTAGTAAGTATTAGTTGGACCAAGGAGAAACCAATGGGCATTACAATACATCAACCGTTATAGCTGCTAATTGCAGCAGTAGCTCTCCAAATACCGGCACAAAAATGACCATGCTCATTCCACTTTCTGTTCCACTGCTCTTTGTGTACACTAAAACTCTCCCCGGCAGCATGTAAATGACAACTGCTTAGAGCGGCGATCAAAATTCACGCCATATTCATTTAAAGTCAATTTACTTTGCCTCACCTACATACAATCAGGCTTTCTTTCCTACAGAGACTGAGAGTTTCAAAGGTACACCCTGAAGCTACCAGACAATCTGTTGTACCATACCGAATTGTGGCTGACCGTGCTGATACCCTTCCCCTCAACGTACTGCCCCAGGCATCTTGATAAAATAGATTTGAGTCACAGAAAAGAGCCACACATGACAGGGGGAGGAAGCAGTGTTAGGTTACCTGGTCTGTGCTGGGTGTGTCGGCAATGTCATTCATACTGCGGCTTTGGGCGTGACCTGAAATGCAACACAGCACACAACTCTAATCAGTGGACCACATTCCATAGGATTTTAATCTCAAGCAAATGTGATGTGTGCCCTCATGCGCTATGGTATGGACTATGGGCTTGGACTAATTTTCCTCTAGCTCAATATGCATCTCTCAAGCCATTTAAAAATTTCCCGTAGGAAATCTACCAATATGAATTTGAATTTATTATAAATAGCAATACACACAAGTGCACAGCGCATAATCAAAATGACCCCAGCTATGCGTAATGCACCAATACAATCAGAGAGTGGGGATCCTGCCAAAGGGAGAGGTGTACATAGTACTATGATGTTTGAACAAATTATCTTAAGCTTTCATGTCCTGAATTAAAATTATGCACAGATGGTCTTTTGCTCTGGGGGTTTCTTTCTCACTGTATCCTAAGTGCTGTGGTGCATTTCTGTATTTCAAAAAGAATATTGTGATCATAAACAATAGATATAGCTCACACACATGCACACAGGCAAACGTGTGCAGGCTATCTCAGTGAAAACATGACATTATTGCTGTATTACTTCTATACGGAATATAGTAGTATATAATAGTAAACAAGTAGGCTTCCCGAAGTTTTAAAAAATTTTGAGATAATCGACAACTTGAGAAAAGAAGTAAGAATATATAATAGACATACATGGAAATTACCTGAAGCAGAATTAATAAAAAGAATAGAATTTTGTTTTTGCAAAAACAAGTAAGTATGCACAAGCTGTCAGAAATGCACAGGGAATAAGAAAGTTAGAGGTGAATAACGATAATTAAATCACTGTGGCATTATTGTTTGACCTTTTAATATGAAGCTGACACAGTTCTGGGGAACTGTGAGGGTAATGTTTATGTCATTTAATTAAAATCCATACAGAATTGGTCCAGAAATCTAGAAATCATTATACGCATTTGTGACCTTGAACAGTTTCTGGTCCTCAGCGACATCTGCACGTGTGTTTGAGGGATACAGAGACAGACAGACACGGAAAGAGAGAAGAGGGAGGGAGAAAGAGAGAGATGCAGACTTACGCAAACGGCCATAGCTGCCTGCCTGCTTCATGCGCAGGTCCTCTGTGGAGCGATGGTAACCTCCACTGGGGCTACAGCTCGGACTGCGGTCTGAGAAAGGGAAAGGGAGGGCAAAACATGAGCAAACGTTAGCAAAAGTCTGCAAAAAGAGCGTATGGGAGAAGATTAGTGTCATGATGTGTCTGATGTCATTAAAATGACTGTTAACTGGGCCGACTGTAAGGCGCTGTCTGCTTCCCGCAGTGTCCATACTGGTAACTGAATATAACAACTGAGACAAAAGGACTGAATTATCGCCTCTAAAACTGTACCTGTAATTACTGTCCTGTCAGAATTAGTTATAGAAATAATTCAGTATATGAATGTTATATGCAGTTTATGATCGTTTCCACCCAGTGGCATGTTGACGACACATATGGAGGAAGAGGCAGACACTCACTGGCAGAGGAGGACTTCCCTATGTCAGCCAGGGAGCGGTGGATGGGCTTCTTGGTCTGATGCCGGTGTTTTCTTAGGAGAACGTAGGCGATCTTCTCTCTCAGCTCAGGCACAATCAGGCCCTGCTCTACCTGCTGCTCGATGATATCATCTGGGGGCGCAGACAATTGCCACAATTGCACACTTCTGCCTGCCACTGTAAACACTGTCTGTTTATTGTCTTGTTGTGTTTATTGTACCTATTGTCTTGTTATTTATTGATTTTATGCTTTGTATGTTATGTAGTCTGTTGTCTTTCACACCATGGGTCCCAGGGAAATGTAATTTCAACCCTACTGTATACTTGTATATGGATGGACTGACAATAAAGCTCTCTTGACTTGACTTGACTTTAGTTGAGACAGGGCACTGAGTTATAAACAAGTGTCCCCTCCTGCCTCTTTTCTCTGCACCTTCACACTCTTGATCAGTGCCAACTGCTGCTACGGTGGCATGGTCATAACAGCACAGATATTATCAAGGAACACAACGCTCTTCCCCATTCCTTATCTTAACATGAGGGAGATGACACAGTCCTGGCTGTAGTCCTTTCCAGCGTCATGAAACAGATGTCATGTGACTCACCCACGATCTGGGACAGGGAGTAGCCCTCCAGGTCCAGCAGCACAGTGCCGGTCTGCAGACAGGTGCGCAGCTCGAACAGGCTGTGCAGGGACAGAGTGGACACGTGGGGCTTGCTCCACCTCTCCCCGCCTTCCTCCACCTTCTCCTCAAACTTGACCCACCTAGAGGAAGGGGCAGGGAGTCACAAAATGAAATTCGGCATTGGGGAGGGGGGAAGACAACATTAACACAACAATTTTGGTTGCTTTAAGCTGTATCGTGTTTCCTCAGTTGTCTGGGGCATTTATGATTGAAGGTATGTGTGTGTTGTTTAGGTATGCTGAAATATTTGTTTCCTATACAGCTGTTGAGTATCAGGCTTAATTAGTTTGTCAGTACTATGCATGATGTATGAAAGCAATGCTTTTCGCAGGAATGTTGATAAAAGCAGAGGCATATTATTCAATATCATGGAAACATTTCATTGTTCAAAGGACTGTTGGATACTGGGATTTAGTACACCACTCTCTGACCAGTCCAGACCACAGGCATTCAGAACCCTGCATTTATGTGAGTATAGTGTGTGTGTGTGTGTGCGTGTGTGTGTGTGTGTGTATGTGTGTGTGTGTGTGTGTGTGTGTGTGTGTGTGCACGTGTGTGTGTATGTGTGTGTGTGCATGCGTGCATGCCCGAGGTGAGATGTATTGAGTGGGTCTGAGAGTGAGGGCACGGTGCAGCAGTCTGAGTGAGTCCTGGCATTCCTCCAGCATGCCACAGCTCTTTTTCGGTATGCTTTTCCCCTTTATGCAGGCCTGTTTTGGAATCACATTAGTGAGCACACTGAGATGTGCTTGTCTCACCACGACAACCGCTGATGCAAAAACAACAAAAGTGAGACAGATGCAATCCTCCAGTACACTTGTACACAGCTATGGCCATGTTTCCCATTGAAGTCACATTGCAGCAGCACAGTGAAGCAGCACAGTGAAGTGGCACCAATAGGAGGGAAGGTGCCACTCCACTGATGTAATTCAAGCAATTTGCTGGCACCTGAGGGGTATGAGATGCAGAAACCTTGGCTGATGAAACCACCCCTATCCCCAGTGAACTGAAACCAGTTTGTCTCGCTGCTATACACTCCCAGTGATTGTCAGCAGATGACATCGCCAGTATAAAATGCAATCCATAGGCCTCAGTCTGCATTCAGCATGGACATTGGAGACTGAGACACTAAGGATCCCCCAGTAATGGCTCTCTAATTAAAGCATCATCTCTTACAAACACCCATCATTGTCTGAGTGATGCTGGCATTCCTCCAGCATGCAAAAACATTAATGCATTGCTAATAAGACACCTCTTAAGGCACATTTGCGCTCCCTGTAAAATCCCAAACTAATGCAGACTTATATCACTATACTGCATTAACCCCAAATCACTGTGAGTGTATGTGTGTGTGTGCTTATGTGTATGTGTGTGTGTGTGTGTGTGTGTGTGTGTGTGTGTGTGTGTATGTATATGTGTGTGTAGGTGCCAGTACCTGGCAGACTCCTTCCACTCCAGCTCTTCTCCCTCATGCTGCAGTGTGTCCATTTCAGTGAAGAGAGTAGGGTTGGGTATGTCGTCATCGTCACAAAGAATGTAGCGTAACCTCTCTGCTGCTGGGGACACTAGGAGACAGACAGACAGACAGACAGACGCATATGCAGTCAGCTGACACACTCACATAAACATTTACACAGGAGGTTTCATCTGTCATATACACAGCCTACGAAACCTCTATGAAACCTATACTAGCATAGCCACATCCAATTTTTAAATACAGTGGATGCTATAAGCTCAATACAAGACTAATGCCCCTACTACTCTCCAACAGGCCTTTTGGTAAGTCAGCCAGTCATGTCCAATGGAATAACAAGGCTTTTGCTGACTAGATGGCTGCTCATAATAGTTGATTAAAAGCTGGCAGTGCAGGCAACATTTGCTGACATAAATCTATAAAAAGTGTTTCTTTAAGTACAGTGTATCATCTTTAATGTAAATTTCTCTTTATGCTAAGGTGTTGCGATCTTCAAATGACTCCTTGCTTAAACTCTCTGTAGTAGGGGAATGGATGGAAAAACAATCCTCATTAGAATTCTCCAAGCCTGAGGGATGTTCCCCTCTCCCACTGTAACGATCCACAGGCTACAAGAGGCACCACACATGAATCCAAAAAACAAGAACTCCTCCTAACATTTTCTGCCAATCACAGTAGCCTCACAGATTACCCCTTTTTGCAGTATAAGGAGCAGGACTCATAACCAAAAGCTTGCTGGTTTGATTCCCCACTGGGGCACTGCTGCTGTACCCTTGGGCAAGGCACTTAACCCACAATTGCCTCAGTAAATATCCAGCTGTATAAATGGATGAAATTGTTAAAAAAAAAAAAAACTGTAACTGATGTAAGTCCCTCTGGATGACAGCATCTGCTAAATGCCAATAATGTAATGTAATGTTACTGAATTATGTCACTGAATGAAATCATATCTAGGCACATTGTCATTGCTGGCAGTGCTTAGCTGTTATAAAGTGTGCATACTGACTTTTAGATATAACTTTGTATTTTGCTCTGAATACTTATCAATTTTAGTATCTTCTCTAAGGTATCTTAGCAGGTGTAGGAAAAAAACCCTACAAAATATCAATTTAACATTTCAATTGCAAACCCTCCTGTGATTTATGATGAAGGAAATATCAAAATATCAAAAACATCAAAACACACCCACACACTCTCTCTCTACCTCATTCATGCACTCAGCCTCCCTCAGATACACAAGTTCACTGACTCACTCACTCAGCCTCACCCTCGGTCTGAAACAGTGGGAGACAGTTCATGACTGTGACTTATACACGAGAGCTCACACACAAGAGGGTAGGATTCCATTCAGACAGTCAAAGCAGTCTGATATATTACATTACATTACATTACATGCATTTAGTAGATGCTCTTATCCAGAACTACTTCCAGTACATTAGTATGTAAGTGAATCCATTCAAGTTAAATGAGAAACAGTGTCAGACCAGGCTAATAACACTCCCAGACCACCATAAATGACTGCTGTACCGATCAAAAAGGGCATGAGCAATCAGCGGCATTGATTTACTGCATCGATGTGCACCAGGAATATGGAGGCCTTACATTTTATTGACTGTTTATATACATTGTTTGCAGAGGGCCTGGTGGTCAATTGGTAAATGATTCCCCCATACAGAAGGGCAGTGATAATGAATTTGAGTTACTTAAAGGGTGCTGAGTCTAGGACAAGGACTTCAAGAATTCATTGTGTGAGAGACTTAACACCAAAGGCAAGCAAAAATATTCAGTATCTCTGCGCCTCCCATGTGCAAACTGTCATTTCACATGTCCTCTGTTGAGGTGTCACTGCATAGTATGTCAGTTACCTTGGAAACAGCTGAGCACTATTTTTATTATATTTCTGCCATAATTTGTAAATATTGCTGTCTGACATCTTGTGGCATAAGTCATGTAAATGTTTGGTGCTATACAAATATCTGAAAAATATTGAACAGAATACTTCAAAACAGAAGCTTACAATTTATGTTCATGGTCCTCACTGTAAGATAAAAATCAAATCCATTTTATTCAGAATTTTCACACTTTTCTCCTTCAGCCTCATTAAAGAGGGTGGTTCTTAACTTGCTTGAATTTTGTACTGTAATTATCCATTTATCTAGTATTAGTGTCTCATAATGACAGCTATTGTTGTGTCATGGCTTTTTGCACACTATTGACTACTGACTTCACTTTTTATGTCGATAAATATATTTGGACATATTTGATAGTAGCATGGAGTTAAACTGGTGTAATCCATAGTGAAGCTAAGACTTCTGTTAAAACCCAGAAGGCCTCCAGTAACAGAGCGGACACACAGAAATACTCACTGTTGTCACTCACTCAGTCCGAGAGAAAGGGAGAGATTTCCCTGTCTGGGGAAAAAGGTTCATGACACACATTGACCTCGTCACAGAGGTACATGTGGAAATGGCCCATTAAGCATTGAACACTCAGCATCAATTAGAACAATTAGTCCGTGAGCTGTCTGGCTTCACAAACACATTCCTGAACTCATGCAGAAGGTAATCTGCCATACCTTACTTATTCTTCCTCAGTTGTCAAGAGCAGGTTCTTAACATGCACTTAAACATCCAAGGCGCAAGTTTGCATTCCCACTGACCTCAATCCGGCACCACAACAAACTGCAGCTGCCTGAACCACCCAGCATCCTCTCAGATCTGCCATGTCAGAAATGCCTTGGGTGCTCCATATTGATCAATACACCCCGCTGCCATGATGTGACACAACTGTGTGCACATATCATGACTTGTGACATTGACATATTGACATATGACTTTGGAATCAAAATTGACATGGGGAGCAGGTAAAAGCTGTACAGAGTGGGGTGAGGGATCTCTTGAGAGATCAGCGAGGCTGTCAACAATGGAATGACAAGCGAATATCGTTTTCATTCTGCCTGACTCAAATCAGCATCACGTCCTCCAACAGTGGGGTTGTGCCTCATTTTCATTAAAATATTCACATAACTGAAAATGCATTACTCATTTTATATGCAACAACATCATTTTTAATGTAAATTTCTTTTTGTTATTTGCTATATCAATACATATTGCCCCCAAATTGGTCAAAATGTCAACATTCTTCCAACAATGTCTATCTGTTCAAAATTTTCCAATTACCTCTTGAAATTCGCAATTTGAATTTTAATTGATGATCACTGAGTGCAATTGTCATTTTTTCCTTATTGAATTCCTAGTTTATATTAAAAGGAGCAACCTGTTTCAGTATATTTCAGTGTGTTTTGTGTGGGAAAGCAAAACCTGGAGGTTGTTTCCAAAATTGTGCTTTAAGGCTGATGCATGCACAAAACAGGTGATTGGATTAATTTCCCTATAATTTCCTTCCTTAATTATAAATCCAATTGAACACATTATACTACTGATAACAAGTATTTATGTCACTCATAATCTCTGTCAGACAGACCTTCATCCCTCTCTCCTGTTGAGTCTCTTCTGTTTTCCTTCTTTTCTTCTTCAAATCTTATCTGTCTCCCCTGCTGCTGCCCTTCTCCCTCCTACAACTTTGTCTTTGTCTTCATCTGTCTTTCCTGCACCCACTCATCTTTGTCCTCTCCTCCCATACCCCTGGTTACACGCTTCACCTGTCCGATACGCTCTCATCCTTGTAAATGAGCCGACTCAGACTACACAAGGTCCCCCCCAGTGCAATGACTGACTGAGCAAACGCTGATTCTCCACATCCACACTGCTATCCACACTCCCCCCACTACCCGCTCTTCTGTTCCCTCCGTCTACTGCTCCCCTCTTCAAGTCTCTCGTCTGACTCTCAATTGATTCAAAGTGATAACGTGCCGTGTGCATCCTGGCTAATTCAAAAACTGCAGCAACATAATCAATAATAGTGATATTGACATTGAGTATTATGGTAATCTCAATTCTGTGTGGAACATTATGTGTTGTTGTATTTCTTTTAATCAGTAACGACATAGACAGTAGTATTTATATAGTTGGAAGTGTTACATTGTACAAATGTACTGCTACGCATTAACACGTATTCAGTGTCTGAAATATTCTAGATAAAGATGGAGATTAGGGTCCATATCAGAAAGCAGTTGGACCAGGTTTAGAAGTTTATTCAGATCCAATCAGTTTACAGAATTCACAGGGCCCATGCACCCAGGGTTGAACCGCCATCCACTCAGGGAGCTAGAATTGAGACCTTTACAGTACTGTTTATCTACAGTGCTAGACAGCCTGTAGACTACAGGCAAAATGTTAGTTGGGCTGAATGGCTCCATCCACATTATCTAATGTCTTATATCCTCATTTTCTTAGAATATCTCCCAGAATTTAATGACATTATTGTGTGTGTGAGTATATTTTTGTGTGTTGTGTGTCCCTGTGTGTGAGGTGTACAGAGTGACTCACTGGTGCGGCTGATGTCAGAGGGAAGATTCTGGTCCTGTGGATTCAATGCTCCATCGTCTGAGAGGAACCTCTCCTGCTCGTCTGTGTCCTGTGTTCTGTGGTGCTCATAGTGCCTCTCCTGATCCTGATTCTGTTCCCGTTCTCGTTCTCGTTCTCGATCTCGATCCCGCTCCCGTTCCTGTTCTTGTTCCTGTTCCCGATCCCATTCCCGTTCTCTGTCCCGATCCCGTTGCCGTTCCCTCTCCCGCTTCCGTTGCCGTATTCTGTTCCGATTATGTTCTCGATCCCGTTCCCGATCTCTGTCCCTTTCCTGATCTCTGTCCCAATCCCGTTCCCGATCTCTGTCCCTTTCCCGTTCCCGATCTCTGTCCCTTTCCCGTTCCTGTTCCCGATCCCGTTCCCGATCTCTGTCCCGATCCCGATCCTGTTCCCGATCTCTGTCCCGATCCCTGTCCCTGATGCGTTCCTGTTCATGATCCCATCCCTGATCCCGTTCCCGATCTCTCTCCCTATCCCGCTCCCAATCTCTCTCCCTATTCCGCTCCCGATCCCCGTTTCCTGTGTCCCGGCTTGACATGGAGCGTCGGTGCCGCCGCTTGCGTCTGTAGCCCCGTGGTACGGGCACACCAATGTAGATGGACTTATGGTCTAAGAGAGAGACAACAGGACACACAGCGAGGGGCACAGACTATCACAGTCTACCAAATACTACAAAGAGAAACACAGGAACACATAAGTCAATAGTCCACCTACCTAACAGAGGGAGACTCAGGGATATTCTATCACAATGTAGTCTACGTATGTGAAAGAGGGAAAAACAGGTCTAGAGTCTAATATAGCATATTCTGCCTTCATCACATCTCAGCTATGCAATTGCTATAGATGATGCTATATTTAATTTCACCTTCCATGAAGCAGATTACATGTGACAGTTAAATTATGATACAGCCTTTTTATATGAATAACTACTCTTTAAGGATGATGTGATTGGTTTGAACTTAATCTCAGGCACATAAAACTCATCTGTCTGTTCTTTGTTTCCAAGTCATCATTATGAAGGTTTAATGAAAACACCAGTTACTAAATGAATGGGAGGAAAAAAGGTTTTATGGAGTCTGTGGAGTTTCAGAGGACTTCATGACCTGGGATGTGTGGGCTACTTTAGGCTGTTTGTTCTTTGCCACAGGGAATACTGTGGCCTGGTTCCATGGATTAGACACCTTCTGCTGATAGAAGTACAACTGAGAATAACTTGTAACCTTTTCTCTCAGCTCCAGGACGTCTTTTTTTTCTAAAGTCATGCTCTTCAAAAGTAAGATAAAATTCATATAGCTGCTGAACCAAATGTCTATCTGTATAAGAACAGGCAATATCAACCAGCCTATTATCTGCACATTATCAACATGATCTCCATCATATCCTCAAACTTAACATAGTTATTGCTCTGACCCATGACCCCTCCAACACAGAATGCCAACACCCACAGCATCCTCTCTCTGACTCACCCTCTTCTTCCTCATACCGCTGGCGGCCGCTCCCAACGCCTCTGTCTCCCAGCTCCTCATGGTCCATCCTGGGAGACATTTTGATGGACAGAGGGAGGGAGAAATAGAATGCATGGGGACAAAAAAAAACAATCAGTGAATGTGGAGGGAAACTGTAGAGAGAAACAGAAACTCTGCAGCATGGAACTGCTTCAGGAACAGGTAAGCCCTTATCTCTCTTGAATATTAACGTGAGGGAGTCATAACTCTGTGTGGCAGACTGCAGCACTGCAAGAGTCATCTTTGTTTGACATTAATGCAATAGTAACATGGATCATAATTTAAACAGTTGCCATAACAACACAGCCATGGTAACAGCGAGCCAAAAATCATGTGAACAGAGTACGCTCTGCAAATCGACCTGCATGTTGAGCTCCTGCCACCACAGATCAATGGCCAAATAATTAGGCAGGGGGGCAGACTCAATGGAAAGATGTATAATTACAAGAGAAAAGGAGAGTGCCTTGGATGAATGACACACCCTAACTAACATTTATCTTACTGTCACATTCAGTGGAATGCTGGTAATTGCCCAGAATCCTTCGCAATGATCCCACTTTATTCTGTGGCATCACACCCATGCACTCATTACTTGCATTGTGGATACCACACAATGTCTATCTGCCTATGTATTGTCACATTTACTGTTTAAGTAAATAAACATCATCAAATCTGCTCTGACCTTAGCGCTACACTCAGCCATGCAATTAGTCTCCACTTACCCAACCTTCAGCACTAAACATTACCCAAACCAGGCCCTTTATGGACATTACACAATCACTTAATTTACATACGACCACAGTGTATTTTTGTAGTACTCAACAAAACCAGATATCTGGACAGACCTAAAGTGTCTCCCCATTGCACAGTGCTCACAGCATTATGCTGTGTACCATTAGGCTCATGGCTACATATTAATGTGCATGTAAACAGCGTTGTATTATACTGTACAGAGCAAGCAACTGCTCACTTACAATACATATATACTAAACTGTCCGTAACACTAACCAACACCAATCAGAAGAAATTTGGGAAAGGTTTAGATGAATCTGTTTTGAGGACAGTGTGATATGTGGTGAGCTGTCGTGGATCCTGTTAGTGCGTGTTTCCTGTGTGTGTAATTAGGGCTGTCACTTCAGTGTCCTTCACACCCAGTGGCTACGTGGGGGGGGGGCATACATGCTAGCCATCAGGGAAGGCAATGTGATCGATGGGTCTGTAAAAGGCACTTTGACCCAGAACAGGCACACTGATAGCAGTACTGAATTACACACACATACACGTATGCTCTCTCTCTCTCACACACACACACACACGCCCACACACACATGCATATGCACACACACACACACACACACACACATACGCATATGCACACACATACATACACATGCCCACACATATATGCATATGCACATACATGCGCACACACATATACACACACGTGAATACATATACACAGATACACAAATGCTCATACACCAGGATACATACAACTGCTCAGACATACACACACGTTAACCCACCTGTCCATTCAAAACAATATACTCAAAGAAATATGCACGCAAATACATGCTATACACAATCAATCACACCCACTACACACAAACACATACATTAACATCTCTCACACATAGACACTTGAGTGTGCACACTTACACACTATACAAACATGTACACGCACGCACGCGCACACACACACACACACACACATTGCAGTACGTTAAGCCTTGAAAATTAGCATTAAGCAAACGCCCACATACCTCATATTTTCAAAAGTCCCCTGCTGCTTCCAGCAGTATACTATAATTAAGACTTTAATTTCCGTGCTAACAATTGCCACATGTAGCTCATAATAATGTTCATGTTTTATTTCAATTTCTTACTGGCTTTATTGGAAATCCTCCAGCAGTTAGATGAATAGGGTTTTGTACAAAGTCTCAATCAATCAGTGAGCAAATCCAATTCCAGAGAAAAAATGGTTTAAAAATTGCATAGCCTGCCGTTACATGGTGTTTATGAGAACTTCTAATATTCTGTACATGAAAAGGGTCCAATATCCATCCATAATACTGGCTTCAAAATGATAATCACATTTCATGCATATTCTCATGGCAGATTGGTTTTCAATCCACTCATTCACTTGGCATGTTTCACTTTTACTGAATGACCGAGTCATCAACTTCTCTCTGTTTAGTTCAGTTACCTCATTACAAATGTTAGCTATACTGACTCGACTTTCAAAGCCTACATGGCAAAGGACTGACTGACCCACAAAAAAAGGCATGAAAACAATTGACCAGACACAACGCACCAGCAATGACAAGCGGCGGAGACACCACCGAGGCAGCACAGAAAGCTGTGGAGATTTCCTACCTTCTCTATGAGTGCTGTGAGCTGAGATGAGCGAGAGGACAGAGCACTTCTGCTAACTTCCAGTGTTCATCTACGGCAACCCTACCAACGCTCTGAACAGAGGGGTGTTGATGGAACCCAATTGTGCGATGGGCAAAAGTGGAGTCAGTGGGTGCCTGTGTCCAACTCTCTGCTTGTGATGGGTATTGGGTTTGTGAATGACTTGTTAATAGGACACTGGGACCCAGGTTGGGGGGGGGGGGGGGGGGGGGGGGGGGGGGGCTAAACAAACACAGCCAATAAATTGCACTGAGCACACTTAACTCACCCAATAACCAATAACACAGAGTTCCCAGAATGAAGTCATAGCAATTTGTTCAGTTGTGAATACAAGACCAGATCATTCCATTAGAGGTCTGTTCTCTGTTGAGTTGGAAAGGGTTGTCATCTCCAGTACTCCGGAGGGCATTTGCACTGCACAGAGCTTATAGGTAATTAGCACCTGATTTGTGAAATGCTATTGTGAGTCACCAGTAAGAAAAATGTAAACCTCAAGCCACAGTAAGGTCCATTGAGGGGACGAGCTCCTTACTGATCTATTTCTCTGACCTGTTACAGATTTCATGTAGTAATTCAATTTGTGAGATATGTTTACCAGTTGTGCATGAATCAAAGTTGGGAAGTGCAATTTGATTTAGGCCACTTAACCTTCCATCAGAATTAATAATATTGATCTATGCTAATAAAAGTGGATCAAAATTGAAAGCAGAAACACATAAGTTGTGGACAATTTTCTGACAGCATCTAGAGCTGAGTTTAATATCTGATAGAACTGACAAAAATGCAGGCAATTTGCATGAAGCTATCTTTTCACTGTTTAAATCTTAGTTTGTGTAGTTCCCTTTACAATGACATTACATCAGAGTGCTTCATAGAAACACAATAGTGTAAGAACATGTAAGATAAATTAAATGTGCAAAATGTATGATTAAGTTCTAAATTCAAAATCAAAAATAAAAAATAAGACAAAATAACAAAATGTACTTAAAATTATCTTTGAAAAAGTGTTACTTTTACATTAGATATTGAGGAGGATTGATTTCTGCACTTGAGTTGAAACAGGTATGAATTGCCATATTACTTATGAAGTATCAGGGTGGCAGTGTAGCATAGTGGTAAGGAGCAGGGCTTGTAAACCAAAAGGTTGGTTGCTTGATTCCCTGCTGGGGCACTGCTGCTGTACCCTTGGGCAAGGTTTGTTACTCAGAATTGCATCAGTATAACTGAATAACATATAAAAATTGTAATCTAGTTAAGAGTGTCAACTAAATGACAATAATGTAATGTAAATGTAATCTATCATCCATCTAAAATGCTCAGCTTCACAAGATGGTGTATTGCTTTCCTGGGATCAAAATCTAGAATCATCTTCACTCATAAAAAAGACATGGTGCTTAGTGTAAAATGATTTCCTTGCATTTCAAATATTCAGCAATGAGCACGGCACCACTGTACAAGGCCTTTTAGCTAAATTGGCCTCATATAAAAAGGATGCACTTTATTCAATATGAATCAAAATTAAAATGTATTTTATGGTGAATATTTAATTGTGGTTCTCAGCTACTCTTAAATTCTTCCCGCTCCGTTAATTTGCAAATTCAAACCAACAGCATATTCTCAAGGTTGCCTGTTATTGACCGCTTACTAATAAGACAGAGAGAGTAGCAGCAGCCTGGACTGTAATGAAAATTGACAGTTAAAAAGGGAAGGAACAGAGAATGCTTTAAGTGGACATATGGTTCAATCATACTTACCCATCTACAGGGAGACGCACTGATATCACCACCTCTGAGTTGAGAGGACAGGGCGGTAAGCCCGATAAGCCTAAATGTATGATTAAACAAACAATGCAATGATAAAAATGGTGTAGAGGGGAAATTGAATGATGTATTTAGTGTAAAATGATATTCAGGCTTTTTGAGTAACATGCACATGCTTTATACAATGCGCTGGTGGGGTGTAGTGGCAAGAAGCAAGGCTTGTAACTGAAAGGTGATGTTGTACCCTTCTAGGGTACAGTAAGTACGCCTACTTATCCTGAACAGCCACAGTAAAACTGCTAAGCAAATGGAACAATGTTTGATGTAATATTAACACCAAATACGGCATGGAGGACAGTAACTGTGAATTGAGTGAGGAAAATGGTAACTTTGGCTACATTTCGGTATCAGACAGAAAATAGTCAGCAATCGGACGGGCTGTTGAAGCGTATCCGCTTGATGACAGTCACTGACCGAGGTGCAATGCGTGTTGCCAGGGAACGCAGACTCAGGGGTGGCAGGGAGGAGAGGAAGCTGGCTGTGACAGCAGAAGGGCAGATGAGGTCACAGTCCAGCCAGGTGGTCCAGATGACAGGTACTCGGGGCTGTACTGAGCGAGCAGCAGGGGGGGCTGCTTCAGAGAGGCGAGTTCAGAAGTTCAGAAGGAAACCGAGACAGAAAGCCTGGTTGGATATGCATATTAAGTTATGCTTGTACTTTACATATATTTTTTTCCTTTAATGATAACGTAGATTTGTTTACCAGAAACCACTACTTAGAAATTACTTTGCAAAATTATTGCTGTATCAACAGTTAACATTCTTAAAGAGATCCCTGATCTGAGTATGATGCCTTTGCTCACAAGTGTCTGAGATTGAAAAGATCAGTCACTGGGTCTTAAAGTTGCGTTGCCATGGCATACATTTCCACAAGATGTCCTCACTGACCCATTGAACAGACACTGCACCACAAATTACTGCGCTCCGCCGCCGCACTAATTGTGCGATGCATGATCCATCCAAAAAAAGTCTGTTGGAGTATTTAATTATGTTTATTAGAACAATACTTCCAAATGAAATTTTTGGGTATAAATGTGCCATACAAATTGCTCTAATTACGTTGGTGGGTAAGCTGATAAAGTAATCTAATATTTGCTGTGCACTCTGAGGCATGTCTCCCGAACGGAGTGCTGTCAGATACCATCTGAGCGCACAGACAAAGCAGGCATGCGAGGGGCACGTATGAGAGTTGGGGACAGAAATTGTGCTTTGATCGAAGGGGCCGCAGGTTGTCATTCGCGCAGTTTTGTATTATATTCAGACCACGTTAGGATCAAGGATCTTTGTCTAGTCAGAGTACAATGATGCTATTTACATGAGTGGCATCTGCAGTTACCCGTGACTTGAAGTATTCTTCTTTAGCTCATTCAGACCTCAGGTCCTCCTTGCAGATTGCCAAACTTTCCCTGCGAGCAGTAGTAGAATTACATCACTGCTATCTTTTCCTCTCCATAACTCATGTGTTTACCTTCCAGCTGTCTCACAATGACATTTGTCATCACTTCATGACATTAGGCTTAGTTTCTCTCCCTCTCAGCACTGATATTTGGCATGCACCCACAGTTTGAATAATGCACGCCACCAAAAGCGGATCTGAATTCATATCAGCAGTATAGCATTTTTATTTGGCCTATTAGTTTGATTGACAGCTCTAGGTAGAACAGTTTTCTCACATCGCTCTAGGCTCATCTATACCAATAATCAATGATATTCATGGTAAATATTTCATCCATCAAAGATTTTAAAAAGTCATTGAGAGACTTTTTCATTCTTGCTTTTTATATCAATAAATCAATACAGAATATCATTAAAGAGGTGCGGATATTGAATGTAATTGTCTGTTCCAGGATGTCCATACTGAACTGGTCTCAGTCTATAGGATCTGGGAAAAAAAAACTTTTCATGTAATTTGGAAAAAAAGGATAGTTCCTATCCTAACTGTTTTGATATCCATCGCACTATGTCTCAGGGTGGATATGTTGACATGTTCATGCGCTATCTATGTCTCAAAGCTCACAGTGTCCTTGCCAATCCACAAACACAAACACAGGCACGCACACACACTCGCACAAACCACACAAACACATACACACACAAGGCCATTCGTGCGTGTAGCCAACTACTTCTCAATCTGTCTTTTATTGCATCCTCCCTTCATCTGTTTCTATTACATATTGCCTCGCTGCGTCTTCTTTTCAGATAGAAGCTACTGTAGCTGTGATTGTGTAGGGACTACTGATGTGTACATAATGCTGAAAGGGCAATGAGTCAGAACTAATAAAATGTCACCTCTTGTGGGGGGGTCTTTTATCTACAATATATGCTCTCAGCAACCTCAGAGAAGTCACAGAAGCAGAAGGGCCCGTGTCTGTAGGCCTTACCCTGTGCACAGTAGCTGAATAGGACAGGAACACAAAAAGGAGATAGAATGAGAGTGTTCACATATGATCTACCCAGCCACGACTGGTTACAGTTTTGTATTAGTGTCATGCTGATTGAGCAGGTGCCAAGGCTTGCATTTCGCCATAGACACAATATTAAAAAAATGAATGACAAAGAGGGACTGCGTTTGTCACGTGTGATGCTCCATAACATTTAGCTTAACATTTAGCATAACATTTTGCACTCGGGGAAAAAAAAAAAAAAAAGCATTTCAAAGTAAAAAAGCAACACAACCGCAGGACAACGCACGCTGGCTGGAGGCAGTGCATTTCCACTCTGACATTTCCTGGGTTTTCTTCAGGCAAACGCACAGGGGAGCAACAGAAACTGCATGGCGCATCACACACTGATCCCATTCCAATCGAACAGTGGTTGTGTTTGCATGCATGATCAACATCAAGTAAAAACACAGCACAGCGGCTTATCTTTCCAAAGACAGCTGTGAATGGGGATGGAAATTGAAAAAAAAAAAAAACAGGTGAAAGTGTGTGAGAAAGACATTTAAGTGAGAGAAAAGGTTTACTTTGAAAAAGAAATCTTGAACAAAGCATGTAAAACACGAATGGGAAATAAGGGAACTGAATGGAAATGGATGAATGATGCAGGAACAGCTGCGAAAAGGTAGTAAAAGAGGAAGTGAGAAAGAGCGATGAATTATATTTTGCGGGCACGTGAATGGAAAGAAACTGAAAAGAGAACAAGCGTTGCCAATTAGCGGGTTATGAGTGATTTGTATGATAGCATGATCAGTTCATCAGTAATGAGTAGCTCTCCCTCCTCTGGTCAAGGCAACAGTCCAGCTTCCATACATGAAGATGTTTCCACAGCCATACCAATCATAGTATGGCTTAACTCTTGCCTCTTGCTATTCGCCACTGGGAAATAACTCAAGTCGCACCTTTAGCCCGTGGCCAAGGAACGTCATCCGTGAAATTATGCCTTTGAAGAAGACGGGGTTGCCGGGCTGAGCTGCATGCCAGCTGCCAAGAGCACAGAGGGACAATCTAATCAGGAAATGACAGACACAGACAGACACACCTGCTGGCTTTCCAATTTCACTTTGCTGGGGATGGCCAAGGCCGGAGAAAATCGCACTGAAGCAATCGGTAAATATACAAGCGAAGTTAAACTCCCCCTCTTGTGTTCTTACCCAGGGCCTTAAATTGCTCAGTTCATTGAATTTTGGACAGCTCTCAGTTAAGGGGGTCATAAATTGTGCTTTTAAGTACCACATTTAGAGAGCTTGTCTGAAGAGTGGGGCCAAGTGTCTTATTATCTAAAAAGGTAGATTTCTGAGGGAGCCTCTTTCGGAGAACATCCATCAAAACCTCCTTTGACCCTGATCAAGAAGGTGTAGACTACAGTCCTGGGGGAAGGAAAGGTACCCTGACTCAACTTCAACAGAAACCGTGTCTGTGAATAAATGAACTCCTTTAAAACACTTTGTTCAAACTTCCCACACCCAACAGATGACAAACATGTCAATTTCCTCCAGGGTCAAACCAAATGCCATCTTCCACACACACAGGAAAGAAAAAAATTTCCATCAGAGCCTGGTTTTCACGTTACAGCAAGCGTGTCCTGATATATTACCAGTCTTGCTGCTGTGTGTCTCTCTTCTCATTGTGCCCTTTCATCATTCCATCAATCTGCAAATACGCCTCCCACACCCTGATTAGTCCCTCTCCCTGTACTCTTGGGTGCCTTTTCATCTCCCTCTCAGCCACAAATCCACCATCTAAACCTCACTTCCTTTCTTCCCACTGCTCAATTTATCTATCCATCAATCTGACAACAGCAAAATAGTGTAGCGTTTGGGCTGCTCGAGAGTGTGAACTCTGTCATTATAAATAGCATGAGCAATGTTATTAGCAATTACAAAAATCAGTCATGTTTAGATGCACCCAGTTTCAGGTCTCTGCCTGGGGGCGTTATATGTAGTGCAATTCATTTCCTCCCATGGAGGCAGTGTGTAATTATTCTGCAAACTGAGTCTTAATCACCATCACCCCTGTGGTGAAGACAGCAAGAGGCTTACATGAGGAGGGAGAGGAGGGGAGGGGGCATCATCTGGGTGATTTCCTTCCTGCACATGAATGAATTTGTGCATTTAAGAGACTGTGGAAAAACAACACTCCACAGTACATCACACAAATTAAACTGTTAAAATATTTTAACAAATATGATGGAGATAATTTCATGCATTTTAAATGGCATGCTATCTACAGTATTACAAATCTACCAATTGTTTGCTGCTGACATATGTGTGGCAAGTAAATGCACATATCTGCATGCATACATAGCAAGATTTCACCATGAAACATATTTGTATGCATTTAATTACACACACAAAGGCCACAATAACTAACACATTTGCAATGTGACATGTTTGTTTCTGTGTTTTTAAAATCTGTTCATAATAGTTGTGCTCCCCATTTCAACAAACAATATTTATTCATCATGAGGGTGGCAGTGTGAAATACTGCAGAGCCCTGCATAAGGAGCAATATAATAAAACACACGAGGCTGAACACAGGTGGCACACCCAGCACAGTGAAGCACAGCACAGCACTCCACGGTGAGGCCCTACAAAGAGAAGATGCTGCCTCCGTGTATCAGTCACAACATAAGTTATGATGAGTGAAACCATCAAACATAAACCACACCCGTATCAATGTATTCACTTTTATTTAGTGCAAGGCCATGAGATCATTTTCATTATCTGAAAAGCACTGAACGTAAAAAAAAAACTCCCATTTCTAAATGTAGTCAACTCTAGAATTATTGGCACTCTTCATGAAAATGAGCTAAAATTAATGTATAAAAAGAACCACACATGCAATGAGTGATATGTTGGGTTTAAACAAATGACCATCTGACCTCATCATCTGACCACAACAAACGATTCCAGTTGTAACTCCAATGTTGCTTGGCAAAGTTCAGAAGCTGGGATTTGTGTCTTGTTCTCAGCAAGGCCTTCTTTCGTGGAACTTGTCCAAAAAGCTTCTGGTCATGGAGGTGACGTCTCACTGTTGATTTTGAAAGGGTGAAACCCCAAGATGCTAGATGCAGTTGTGAAACTGTGATCTGTGGGCTCCTCTTTGCCTCTCTTATCATCCTCCTCACTGTGCGTGGGGGCAATATGCAGATGCGTCCCCTTCCTGGCAAATTTTAAACAGTTCCACGCTTTTCAAACTTCTTTACTATGGCCCTGATTGTGCTTACTCGTAATTTCAACTGAATACCTATTTTTTTGTAGCCATTCCCCAATCTATGCAGCCCAACAGCTTTTTTTCTCATTTGAGTTGAGAGCTCTTTGGTTTTACCCATGTTGATGGATGACAAAAGGATTTTACCTGTGTGTTACCTCATATTTATACCCCAGTGAAACAGGAAATGGTCATAGACAACAATAAAGTTCCTAGACACTAAACGCAAAATCAAGAGACATTTTTTCCCGAAGACGCAAACTCCTTTGGTTTTTATTTATAGTATACTTCGGGTGCTAATAATTCTGCCACATGTTTTTGACAGAATAAACTATTCCGAAGATAAAACAACACTTTTGCAGGAATGCTTTTTATTAAATGAATAGTCAGCAATTTCTCCAAACATTTGAGGAAAATTAGAATCATTATATGTATTATCTATATTATATTAATGTTTTTGCTCACTTTCTTGAGGGGTGCCATATTTCTGGAGTTGACTGCAATATGCTTATAAATTACAGCCAGTCTATATGCTTATGAATTACAGCCAGTCTATCACACAATGGCAGCCCTAAATGACAATGCAAGGTGAAAAAAAATCAGCAAAGATACAAAAACAGCTCAAATCCAAATACCATTTATTGGCAATGACAGCAGTGTTCATCTAATGCTAGAGCTTTGAGGTAAAGCTCCCAGTGCCAAGCTATCATATTATCAACTAAAGTCCTCTAAGACCTGCTTTTACTCTCATCTCCCATAAACAAAGTATGTATTTTTTTAATTCCCAATTCAAAAAAGTAAAAACAGCAGTAAAAACAGCTTAAAAAAATGTTGGAGTAACTTCTGATAAGTCTCCTGTAAACTGGAAATGGGGTCAGTTTCTTCATAAAAAATGCACAAAATCCCTGTTTATTCAGCACAAATAAACTAATGACATTCACAAACAAACTGGAAACACTACATCTAAAACTATTCTATACCACGAGCATGACTCTTTGCGCAGTATTTACATTAGACTTGGAACCAAATAACATGCAGGATGATTACTTTGAACAAAATTAAAAAAAAACATGAATTCAATGATCTACGGGAACAACAGTACCTGGAAATTCATTGGGCCATTTCAGCATAGCCTGAGGTATAGGATTTTAAGGACTTGTTTTCAATAGAAAAATAAAACAATTTAATCACAAAATTAAAAGATCATTTATATTGACATAATTTAAAATATTATGACATTTTTTGATATGCAGATTCTGGTTTTTAACTAAGGTAAAATGAACTACAAGAGGAAAATAACTTAACATTGTCTAAAAGACCAGAATAAAACTGAATTCTGTTCCACAATACCATACAGGAAGATGTCAGATTTCCAAATTCTCCACACCAACTAAAGAAACTAGCCTTCATAAATCAAGATCAATAGTTGAACTTCCATTGATGAAGTTCTCAAATATCTCTTCACCCTTCCCCTCATGATTGACAAATATCTCTTTCATTAATGTTTTTGTCTGTGGACCACCTTTTAGTGCAATATAACTAACACAAAAAAATGACTTAAATAAAAAAAATTGATGCAAACAAGAAAAAAAAGGAAGACATAACTGACTCCCCTTTCTGCTTCTGATTCTAGACCCGATTGTCTACTTCATCCACTCCGGCCAGAGGTCCAGACTCTGGTGGCTTGGATGTGGATTGGGAGAGGGCCTGCTGTGTCAGGACTTGATGGGGAGCAGACTGGATCGGCTCCGGGTCCCATGACTCTGGTTCTGAGGCGGGGACGGGCAGGTAGCCTCCATCGCGGGGCAGGCAGAGGCACCAGCCAGCGCCCGACAGGTCGAGCTCGCTGTACTCGAACCCTGCCCGCTTCAGAATTCGGAAGTCCACCATGTCGGCCGACTCGCTCATCTCTACCAGCATGTTCCAGAAGACGCAGCTGAGGATGATGCCCAGCAACTGCAGGGACAGACCAGTGGGTGAGAACACACTTCAGCAGGCTAGACTGAAGCATACTGACACAGGGCTTGGCAGCACCATAGGGCCACGTAACCAATGCAGTGTGATAATGCTGACTTTCCCCTACAGAGAAGTATGTGAGGAAACGAGCATTATCGAGAAAAATCGCTTGACAAAAGTAAAACAAAATAGTTAAAAGTATAGTTAAATAGTTAAAATAATCCTAAAACGTCACAGAAAGCTGTGGCAACATTAGCTGTGGTAACATTAGCTGTACAGGGGTAACAGGGTACAGTATCGCAATGACAGTCCAGTTAAGATCGCTGCACAGGAGGATAGACAACAGCACCTTTACATTTCAGCAGATACTACTTTCCATACAACCAAAAGCTGAAGGTAGCATGTGATGTAGTTATAGAGGTATTTGCTTTCAGTCCGACATAAGGATTACACCTGGCCGTGAGCCAAGGTCAACATCAAAGACAGAGAGAAGAAAGGGGGAAGATAGGGAGGGATGCTGTGAAGAGCTAATGTGGAAAAGAAAGTGGGATTTCTATAATCGTGGACGGGACTGGTTTGTCTTGTTTTGGTTACTTGTGTAGGGATTGACTGAAATTCTCCTTCCGGAATCTTTGTTACAAACTTTGGAACAATTCTTTACCATGCAACACAAAACGGTTAAGATCAGCAGTGTCAATGTAATGTCAATAATAATGCACATCATGATGGAACCCACAGAAAAGGCATACATAATCACACAGTACAGAAAATGTACATAAGGCATCTATGATTTCATCCTCTAAATGATAAAATATGTAGTTCCAACTGAGTACATAGTTTGCCTCAGTGATCCAACATGAGGCCACCTAGTCTCTACCACCTAGCTTGTACCTTGTCTGGCCGACTATTGAAACTTGGTCATTCAGCACTTCTTTTACCCTTGTATGGCTTTTGCTTGTGTTGTACTCTGGCTCACTTGTAAGTCGCTTCGGATAAAAGCATCTGCCATATGAATAAATGTAAATGTAAATGTAAGGGGCTATTGAAACGGATACAGAGAGATGAAGGGTTACAGTAAACCTGGGTCGTCCATCAGCTCATCTCCAGGAATGACACATACAGCCCTGTGGGTCACACATGGCTCTGTCTGCATCCTCCATGTCCCTGATTCCCCAAACAGGTAATAATTTGGCAAATTATCTAATTGAGGGGGTTTGATTTAGCAAAATGTCCACTCGGGGCAGTGCCGATGATTAAGAGTCGCCGTGTGGCCTAATTACTCAGTGCCTTAATGGGGGGAAATTAGCTGCACCGTCAATAACGCTGAAAAGCTAAGAGGAGACAGAGCTGCTCATGGCCGGGGGGGGGGACTGGGGGGGGGGGGGGGGGGGGGGGGGGGGGGGGACTGATTGCAGAGGACAAACAACAATGGGGCTTGACTGGGTACCTGCTCCTGAGTAAAAACAGAGCGGCAACGAGCACACTGCCAAAGAGCGAGAGAGAGGCGGAGTGGTTATGTCATATGGGACTGGAGTGCTGTCTGGTCAGGGGTGGCCCCGCACCACATTCAGACACATTACAGCCCTCTGTGGCAAAACACAACGGCTCTTAGAGCTGTGTGGTTTCAAACAAAAATAAATCTTCATCCTCGCAGCGCAGAATAATCCGGTTGGCGATGATACACAATAATTGCTTTATTATCAGTGATTGTAAATCATTTGCACGATGATGACAGCCTGCAATGGAGAGGGACACTCCATACAAAAAGGCCTTCTGGACCATTCAGAGGCGAGTCAGAATGCATAAACGGCAGGTTCTAAAGGGAGCAGTCGAGTGGGGACACAGATGTGTGATGGGCACCACATTATGCTGACCATAAAGGGCAGAGAGAGCGAAATGACTGAGATTCGCCGCTCCACGGGGGGAAATACCGCTAATGTGTCCACATGCTACAGATGTTGTTTTCTTTGTTCCACAAGGCAGGGGGAAATATTAATAAATGAAAAAACAAACAGATGGGACTGAAGACAATTAAAATGTAAATGTGTTTGGGAGTGAAACAGCCCCCCTGATGGGGACTGTACCGGCACACATGTCTGCTGCACCCACTGAGGGGCCAGAACTCTTCAGGATGGGACATCACTCCAACAGGAAGGGTTCTGCACCTCCTACCGCCTCTTCCCACACAGTCATGCCCTACCTCAGGGGCAGGACCTCAATTCAGCTTCTAACCTTGGAATATCCCTTTTAATTGAGTGGGTGAAGATGGGAGGGTCCAGCAAGTTTGCGTGTGTGGCAAGTGCCACAGTGTCACAGAAAAAGTATGTCTTTCTGTCTCCTTCTGCAATTACATGCCATAGAACAGCTGTTCAAGTCCTTGACTGTAAGTATGTTGTAGTATCTGCATGTATATGTGTGTGGGTGCACGAGTACCCATTTTTATGGAGAAGAGTCTACCAAGTGAGTGTGTGTGTGTGTGTGTGTGTGTGTGTGTGTGTGTGTGTGTGTGTGTGTGTGTGTGTGCGTGCGTGTTAAAGTATAAGAACGTGTGTACCAGTGGACCTGTGGATCATAGCTGGGTGTGACTAACCTGTGGAAGCCCCACTGCAAAGCAGATTCCCACGGTGGCCCCTACGTGGTCTCCCATCCACAGGTTGACTGCATGGATACAGCCCCGCACATGGATCACTCCAGCCACATCCACACGCTGCAGAGAGAGAGAGAGAGAGGGAGAGAGAGAGACTACATCATAATCAAGGTAACAAAAACAGCAAGAGCAACAAAAACCTCAATGAAAATATCTTCTGTTTCTTGATACAACAGTAAGAATGAGCTAATTATACAAACATTACAGCTGCATAAACTGCATAAACATTTTTTGTTATACAGCCTGTTGAGTGTTCACAGAATAAATATTCATCACAATACTCCTTAGTCTATGACTTATTTTGCACAGGAAAATTGTAACACAAACACACACTGACACCTGAAACAAGCAAAAGACTGAAAAAATGTCGGCCTGGCATGCTGAACTGACAAGTTAAATAACTTGAGTGAAAGCCCAAAAATCCAAAATCCAATCACCAAAACGAATGTTGAATCAAACCAACAAAGCGAAATAAATGATCTGTTCTGTTTGTCTTCGCCACACCCTCAGAGCTGTGTGCACCTCATACAATACACCTCCAGGACCACAGGAAAAAAAAAAAACAAGAGCTACAGTTTTTATAACACAAAGCAAACTCAGTTTCTGCTAACCAGAGGGCCATCATTTCCGTATTGGTAACATTAACACTTGCCAAAGGAAACTTATGTTTGATGTGGAATGTTGACAACACTTCACGCCTTGTTTAACAGCTATTGATTGGCCTGGACCCGGATAACAAGGCACAGGATTCTTACCTCCCGGTTCAGGGTCTGGTAGCCACAGAGTGTATTGATCACCTCTCCCACCTGGGTACAAGACATGGAAACAGTGGAGTGGCTGAGGGATGGAGGTGCTAGAGGCTGTGGACATCAAAGGCTTCTAATCAAAGGCTGCTTTATGCACCAACCACAAGGGCACACGTTTTCCCTTGCATATGAAAAAAAAAGATTATTTTAGGAAAGCATATGCAAAATGAGGTTACGTGGGGGAGCATTAAGGAGCAATGGCTTTTAACCCCATTAATGCATATTCATCACATGCAGTACAGCCACTGCCCCATGTGACTCAGTGTGCTTGAATTCATAAGTGGTGTGACATTATGAAAATATCTGCAAAGTATGAGGGTTAAAGCAGTGTCAAATCAGGAAGAAAGATAACCTAAGAGAAAGCAACCGCCCCCCCCCCTCCTCTCCCACCCACCAATGAACCAACATAATGCATGCTTGCCATACACAATATGGCAACCTAGGCCGGTGACTTGCCTACGGTGGGACATGTTTTTATTCACACAGCATGTGAAATTACAAACTTCTTAGCAAGAACTTGATGTGTGAAGAGAAGGATCAGGAGAAATGCCTGTGAGCACATTATACTCAATGCGCCATTTATACCATGTGCCAAGCCACATGAATAACTACCAAACCATGTGACCCAGCTAACCTTATCTAATTGACAGATCGGTCTGTCATATAACCACTATGTATACTATTATCAGGGTTTTGCGATGAATAGCCTGGGAGAAAGGCTTGCTTTAATATGCATGAACATACATTTACCATGCACTATAATAATATGGTACACTATGTTATGCACTATAATGATAATGTGGTCTCAGATAATCAAATAATGCAGCCACCATTCCATCACAGTGTAGTTTCAGTATTATCTATATACAAAGCAAATACCATATGCCTATGCTAAATGGACTAGGAAGCTGACAAATTCAAGAAAAGTATCCAGGACATTAAGAATTATGGTCTGAGAAATGTCTAAGAGCCTTTTGTGCCAAACTTCACATTCCGTTACAGTTCAAGTAGTCCCATATCTCTGTCTCAAGTACACACACAAGAAATCTCAAAATCCTTCAAAGAACACAGTAGGAGGCTTACATTTACCAGCAAAGCATGAAAAAACAATGGGTTTTTAGGCGCCTGGTGGTGCGGCAATTTTTTTGTAATAACAACCATTCCTTCACAATTGACATCCCTCGGTACCCAGGGGACTATGCGCAACATATTACAGTTCTACAAAGTTGCCTTGGTACGAGTACATTTTTTTTCTGAAAAACAAACTTTTTCTGTTACCTTGGGTGCAATCAAAGGCCAACCACTCTGACAATGATGTCACATGCATCTCCACTGTACAGGAGATAAGCCTGCCAGTCTAGGTGTGCAGCTCAGGCCACAGTCTGTGATTAAAGCTGAGAGATAACGGCCAGCACAGAGGTCTGAACCAGCCACAGCATTCGCAGTTAAGGATGTCAGTGACCACCTGGTGGTCACAACATGCACATTCTCTCACACACAGGCACAGACACAGACACAGACACAGACACAGACACACACACACACACACAAACATAAACGCATACACAAACACACACACAAGCAAACACACACATGCTTCATCCCTCAGGCAGCACAGGTGGTGGGCTGGCAGCTCCTCCCAGATGCACAAGAAATTTTACCCTTTAACTAGCTGCACAAAAGGCAAGAGCCCTAACAAGAAGTGACCAGCAGTGGCACATGAGAGAAATCCATTTATTCAGTAATAATTTCTCTGGGGCAATGACATTTCACTTAATTTGTAGGTCTGTTTTACAAAGAAGTCCCACTGCAATAAAAATACAGTAAACAACAGCAGCTGAGTATTTTGGGATGAGAGGATATTGTGCAGGGACACGAGGCGAAGGACTTCCATTTCATTTCATTTTCAAAGAGAGTAATGAGTGTCTAACCTTCCTGCCAATTCCTTCTCGCTGAGAGAAAAACCAACATTAAAAATCAGCTGTGAGGTGAATTCTCATGATTGATAACGGACTAAGAATATGTCTCTGCTTTAAACACTCCTCCCACCCTCTCTCTAATGTGTGGAGGAAATAACAATGATAGAAATTGCCTGCAATATGCTAAATATATTCATTGTTGTCTGCAAAAATGAATCACCTCCTATTTATTGTACTGAGTCAAATTTAAAACACTTGCTAGATGTGAAATGGTTGTCTACCATGTGGCAGTCCAACATAATACAGACGTAACAGGGAGGTCATTATAAAGCAAGGAAAACTCCATCTGAGCATCTGTCATTCACTTCCCTTGTTACCATTCTCTGTTAGTCTCTTTATCTTGCCCATCCAGCGATGACCCATTCAATGAGATACTAAGTGCATTATAAACCGATTAGCTTCATCAGCGCAGGCAATGTGCAGGCACTGAAGTACTCAATAACAGGCAAGGGCCTTACCTTTAGTCAAGAGTGGGAGCTAATTAAACACTGACCTCCATTAATCCATTTACTAAGCTACCAACTCACTCTCCCTTCCTCTGCTAAACACCCACACCTGCTGGGCATTTGTAAAGCACCATACCGTATGAAAAACAAAAACCCAGACTACATTAGAGTCCTATCAGGGGAGCCAGATTTTTCACGCTGCAGACTTACCTTGTGCCCCACGCAGCAGGTGTAGGGGACTCCACAGGCGAGTGGGCCGCTGCCATTGCAGAAGTGGTACTGATTGACGCCCCAGTCCTTGTACTCATCCCCGCCACAGCAAGAAAACTGAGGGGCAACAGACGGGGGCATCAATGCGAGACAAATGGATACAGTGCTTCCTGCCAAGCCCGTCTCAGTCACCCCCACTTTCGAGCACTCCCCGCCAATTTCTGAAGACTCTGAAAGTGACTTCGCCAAATTGAGGCTGAGCCTTGCAGTGCTTCCCGATCGCATCTCCTCTCTCCCTCCACTATCCGAAATTACACTCATGCATGGACTCCAATTTCACTTCTATTTCCACTGGACTCCCGCAGTAAATAGATATTGATGGGGAGATTGCTAAAGAGTGAGGCAGGCTCAGAGTGGGGCTTTCTAACACTCAATTAAAATCTCCACTTTAAACTCCACTGTTGAAAACAAAATCAATACATGCCATCGCCAAAATGGGACCTGTAACAAAACAAACTTCTGTATCATCTTTTGGAAGTGTCGGACCTGACTGTTCCTCTCTTTTTGTTATTGTGATGTTCTGTCTGCACCACAGGTAAATTGCTGCCACCGTTCTTCATGAATAAATACATTAATGTACACCAGCAACCTCTGTGTCCCCTGAGGTCTGTGGCCAGCTATCACCAATTGATTTACAAGACAGACAGAGAGAGAGAGACAGTGTGTGTGTGTCTGTGTGTGTGTGTGAGTGTGTGTGTGTGAGTGAGTGAGAGAGAGAGAGAGAGAGAGAGAGATTTATAAACTGACATGTTTAGAGTCCATTCAGTTTCATTGTGCTGTGCTCATCATTAACAGCACCTCTTTAAATCACCAGGCATTCTCATGCCTCAACCACCTGCCACCATGACACCCCTTTCTCACACGTGCGCAAGCCATCTATAACAGTGCAATCTGTTTATTACTGGATGATAAAAAGCAGTTCCCCTACCTTCTTTTGTACAAAGTCCAGGATATTTTTGAAGTCTAAGTCGTCATAGTAGTGTTTGATTCCCTCACGAATACTGCTCTGGAACAAGGCTGATGTCTGCACCAACATCAAGACAGAGGATGCACAACAGTTTATTAAATAACAATTGGTGTTACACTCAAAGCTTATCTGAGACAACTTATCTTATGAAATATGCAGAGCCTTAAACATCTGTATTACACTCCAGTGAGAGTAAGTGATGAATGGGTTGTGGAGACTCTACCTTCTTTTCAAATATGAGAGCCACAATGAGAGCCAGGGCCTGGAGGGCCAGCAGGACACAGAGCACACACAGGAACTGCAGAGGAAAAAAAAAACGTTAATATATGTTAAACACACACAAACACGCACAGGAACTGCAGAGAAAAGAAGTGAATATATGTTAAACACACACAAACATGCACAGGAACTGCAGAGAAAAGAAGTGAATATATGTTAAACACACACAAACATGCGCAGACGCTGTAGAGAAAAAATGTGAATATATTTTAAACACATACTAACATGCAGAGGAACTGTAGAGAAAAAATGTGAATATATTTTAAACACATACTAACATGCAGAGGAACTGTAGAGAAAAAAATGTGAATATATTTTAAACACATACTAACATGCACAGGAACTACAGAAAAAAGAAGAATGTGAATATATGTTAAACACAAACAAATGCGCAAGAGAACAGCAGAGAAAGAATGTGAATATATGTTAAATGCATATACACATGTACATACACACACACATACACAGACACACAGGAACTGTAGAGAAAGAGAAAAGAATGTTAGTATGTGTTACAGGAACAGCAACTGCAGAAAACGTTAAAAATACATGTTAAAGACACACACACAGAAACTCAAGAGAAGGTGGATACATGCTTACATGCGTAACATACGTAACCTGCTCACACACACACACATACACACGTGAGGCATAGCAGAAAAGACGTGCCAACACGTCCCGCAATCACTTGCACTCACCATGTGCAGCAGGGTCTTGTTGTCTCTGAGGGAGCCCACCATGCCTACCACAGACACAGTGAACATCACCAGGCCCAGCAGAATGAGGACCACAGCAGGGGCCAGGAACAGCCCCTCCAGAGTGCGGTTCTTCTGTCGCTCAACCTCTGCATAAATGCCCACACACAGCACACACAGGCCCAGGAGCTGCAGCACAAACAGGGCAACGGTAAGTGGGGGCACCGCTGACATCGGTGAGCTGCTTCAGTAGCATCATGGTCTAAACAGCACCACCACTGACTCAGGCACTGAGTGAAACTGAAATGAATCTGCCATTCACACATGGTGGAAAAATCCTAACAGGAGTAGGGCTGAAAAACTCAAAGCTCACCGCACAACTTGACCGCTATGGGCCAACCTACATTTGCACCTTTGAGAAACAGACTCACTTGCAGAACACTTGCAGAACACTTGCAGAAAAGTGCATCACTCCACCATTCCCGGCACCAGAGTAAATGTGATGCTGTTTCAGTTTTATCCTGGAAAAATCTTTACAAGGGGTATTCAGCATTTATGATATAAACTAGCCCTCCCCAACACCCCATTGATTTTCTATTATTAAAGAGCCACAATTTACATTACAATTATCCCCATCATCTTTCATACCCTCTTCCTTTCTTTCAAAGGTGCCAAATGCCTAACCTCCTGCTCCTCATGATAGATATATATATTAATCAGCCAAATGGTCAGCCTTCTAAAAATGCTGACTTTGCTATAATAAAAAACTGTGTGAAGACACAGCGAGTGAGTAACAGAGAGAGAGAGGGGAGAGACAGACAGAGAGACAGAGAAGGACAGTAACCCAAAAGGTCCATTAAACTGAGAAAGTATAAACAAAAGTGTCATCCTTTCATAATGCTGAAGACTGAGGTAAACACACACAACCAGATCAGCCATTTGTAAACACAGCATTTGTACTCCTCTTCTCTTCTTCATGCAGCATGCAAGTTCACTTGCTCACACATGTACCCGCACGCACACACAGACACACACAGACACACACAGACACACACAGACACACACAGACACACACACGCATAAACTCCTTCCAACAACATTCCTTCTGAGATAACATTAAATAAATTGAATGACGACAAAAAAAATTAGTTTTCATTAATTCTAAAAGCCTCTGCATTGCCGGCTTACTGCCAAAAGAACACCTGCAGGCCCAGAAGAGTGGAGGATAAAACATAACACCAAAGAGGGAGAGGAAATGAAGAAAGAGCATTGATAGGTAGTGGGGATGTAGAGCAGAACAACATCTGATACTTCTGAGGGAATTTCACGTTCCTACTGGAACTACAGAGGATGATGTTGATTATGAGTTAGTACCCTTTATGTGAATACTGTGCTTTGTATATACCACAGCAAAAAAAGGCTAAAAAGACAAAGAGAAAACACTGCATTTGGGAAGAGTGGTAAAAGTGTGTGCCTCTTATAATATAACTGCAGTCATATTCAGTATGAGTTAACTGTATTAAATATGTGATCACTACTTTAATTTGTTACAAATCCAGCTGCTCCTGAAAGGAAGAAAGGTTCAAATTACTTGCTGTCAGGCAACAAACTCAACTGAAGGATTCGGAATACAGAGGGTGAGGGGGGAGTGAGAAAGCCAGAGACAGGGGTGTAAATAGAACATTAAAGTGACTGCAATTTCCTGTGAGGTGAAAGTCAGCAATGGAGAGAGAAAGAGAGAGAGAGAGTGCGTAGGAGAGAGCAAAGAGGAAAGAGAAGATTCATTATTCCTACTGTGTGATTCTAGGATGGTACATTCATGGAAAAATACCTCTCAAACCAAGTGAAGGTGAGGAAAGAGACAGAGGGCAGGATTAAATCAAACAAGACAAACCATGAGAAGAAAATATACATTCTCACACTTTTCAGCCCAAAGCTTCCCCTCAACAAAGCATACGCATCTCCACATTCAATTCAACAATTCCCCCACAAATACATAGTCTCATATCTCTAATTTAGTTCCATATCCATCATCATTATAACTCGAATTTACATAGCTCTTACTGCCTATGGATGACACAGCATGATAGTGGAGGAGTACAACCTCAGCCGCCACCACCATCCACATTATTACAGATGAAAACCTCTTAAGACCATTTTTAATTAGACAGACAAAGAGATGATTCTATGGGTAGACTGAGAATTTGGCCAATCTGCCATGGTTGGGATGTGCCCTCTGTAATTAGTAATTACCACCCCATCTGAAAGAGGATTCATAATGCAATGTCCTGGCCTACTTTCTGCAGAAACCTTTTCCAAATTTCGCCACAGAAGGAATTAACCAAGCCGAGACCTGTGTACTCAGCTGCTTGATCGTTCTCCTCTGGATTCCAGAAGGATGGAATATAGGAAACCCAAAGTGCCCTTGGGTGCCAGGAGTTATTTAGCTCATTTATTTAAGTAACCATTTATTTAAATAACAAATTGCATTAAACCTGGGACTTTGAACTGTGATAATAATTTACCCAGCCCAACGAAGTGAAATGTACTTGGTACAGCAATTCATTGGGCTTGCAATTCCTAGCCGCTGTCATATATTGATACAATTTCTCGATAAATACACCCCCCCCCCCCCCCCCCCCCCCCCCAAAAAAAAAAAAAAAAAAATTAAATACATACATATGTACATACACACATATACATAAATGAAGCACGACCCTGCACTGCTGTAGTGTGCTGCAAAAGCTAGGACCATTGCCAATCCGGTACTACATTTCAAATCTGATTTATTAGCCATCGAAGTCCGTGATTAAAAAATGAAGACGTAATAGTTAACTTTTAATGTCTGTATACGGTTCACACTCCCATACCATGTGGGAGGTATTGTGACAAGAGATGAAGACGAAACCTTCTTGGATATAGACGGGTATTCTGTGCAATGTAAATAATTAATACATGGTGGCACAGACATCGCACGGAAAGAATGGCAATTTGAAAAAGGTATCGAGAGATTTTGAATGATCAATAGTTACAACATACAGTTTCTGCTGGCGACCAAAACAAATGGAACAACAAAACCCGACCACGTCCCTTTTAAATGAGCCAGACTGTCCCACACCCTTCTCCAGTTTAGCCAAATCACTATGTAGCCACAACCATCATTGTAATGTAACAGTGTTACAAAATATCCGCGAATTACTGGCTATGCCTGTAATGTTAAATGAGATGATTTACTGATATGATTTATCTTCAACAACCCTCATGATAGCTTTTACATTTGCGTGGGGAACGTTGTTGACAATGTCAGATAGCTACCTAGCTAGCTAATATCATCCAAAACGCCATAGCAAGCAATGGAGATTTTAGCTAGCTGGTAAGGCTACCTAGATTGCAGCCACATTTCTGACGTAGCTATCTGAAATTGACCGCCGAAATTGAGAACCGCAGTTTAGGCAACCAGCTAGTCACAAGGATTCGTAACATTTTCCCCAGATGCAACCAGTAGTACACCAGCTAGCAAGGTATCTGTCCTCTACCAGCAAACAGGTAATGTAAACGATGACAGTTCACTTACCGAAAAAAGCATTGAATAAACATTGAGGGTGAACTTAATGCAGTAATAGAAGTGGTTGCTGTTTCTCCACTCCGAATACGAAGGCATTTTGCTAATGATTACCGAATGAAATGAAAGTATTTAGCCAATTAGCATGCTAGTGTATTCATATATCCATTGTTACTGATGTTATCAGATAGCTAGCACGATTGATATTTCTGGCTAGCCAAATAGCTAGTTAGCCAAATGCAACAGAAAGAGTAGATAGCACAGTAAACTACACAGCTGCAGTTGTTGTCTTTCATAGTAAATTGCTAATTTTGCTGCTTTTTTCCAGGAACCAATTCAGAGAGCACATTTGTGCATTAACAACCCATTTAACTTTTTTTCTGAGAATGAATAAATAAACTTCCGCTCCACCGTCGGCGCTTCAGTTGTCTATTTTAAAGGGCCAGTCCGAATACAGCCCAGTGAAAACTAACCAGCTGTTGGAAACTGAACTTTATGATTTGCATGGCTAGCTATCAACAGAGAATGTCGTCAGCCAGTAAATAATTATCCTCTTAAGGTAGAAAGGCTGGCGATTTCCAAGGGCAAAATGCTTGCGCTGTTCTCAGACAAAGACGTGGGAGACAAAGACGAGGCAGAAAACGGCCGGCATGGAGACAGGCGTCGGTTTGAGAGGGTGTGTAAGAAAATAGGTCAAATCACAGGCTGTCCATCTTAGCTGCTAAATCAAACATAGCAACATCATGTGTTTCCTTTATATCCCACAGAAAAGCACAGTTAGTCAGACAAAAATAACCAAGGCCGTCCATTGCATTGTATTGCATCATCATAGCTTTCCTAGACAGGATTAAGTGTATTTTGGTCACATTACCTTACAGGGACCAGAAATCACATCCCATTTGAGTTGACATAAATTGAAACTGTCTTTAATCCATTCATGAAAATCACTGTAAAGTTCCTTTTGTGTATTTGTTTCTGCCTCCCTCTCTCACTGTGTACTCCAGCACAACACATTTATGTCCACCTCTATGCCTAGTTCATTGTGGAATTTCTTACCGTTCCCAACCAGTCAACCAATTGGTTGAATTTGCTGTGGTTATGCTCTATATTTCAATTAAAATTTTTAGGGACTGCTTAGAAGTCTTCAGATGTCCTGCTAAGGCAAGTTTGGCAGTTGACAGCTATGGCACCAGACGCAAAGCCCATTACTTACACAATCTTTTTAATTTATATTTTATAATATCTGGAGTGTCATTCTCCTGTATTGATCCCTTTAACTTTTTTTTTTTTAACTGTTCTCACGCTTCACTGAATAACTACACTGAGAAAAAAAGTTAAATGAAATCCATTAATATTTGGCAGGGGCGTAACCCTAATCCATCTCTTTAATGCAGGGTACCATTTTAAATTCCTTTGCAGAACACAGCTCAGGACCAAAGAAAAAACTACAAGCTTCCAACAGCAGGGTCCATTTTACTGATCATAAACCAATGTTTCTGAAATGGACTGGCATTCTGTCTAGAACGTGTATTTGAATGTCAAGTTAAAGTGTTTTGCGCCAAAGCCATGGTAAAATGGTCCCACCCTATGAAGCATGTAGTCTCAAGCACAGCTCCAAGCACAGCAAATGAAGCAAATGAAAGACCAAAGGTGAAGTGGATGGACCAGATGGAACACATACAACGCTGCAACATAAAAAACTAGAGTCACTCAAGCTGCCGTGTGATAAAACCATTCTTCCTTTCCCTAAGGGTAGAGTCAGATCCAATCTAAACAAAAGAGAGGGTACTGAAAAAGTCCATTTCCAGCTTGATGGGGGTTTGCTGAAATACTGAGTTTCAGTTTGGCATCTGTTTTTAAGAATATAGAAATAAGGTTTTTTTTGTTGTTGTTGTTGGTGTTGTTATGCAAGTAATACATCTGTCTCTTTCAGTTTTGGTGACCACATTTTCCCCTGAAAAGTTCACCACATGGTCCTGTTCAGATGATTAATTTTGTGCTTCAATGTCTCAATTTATGCACAATTGAAAATAGCAATTTCTGGTTTCTTTGTGTGAAAATTAAATGTGATCTTACTTCTCAAACACATCAACACAAAGTAAATAATATATGCACTTTATGTTATTTTGTTATCACGCAGCTTTAGGTTACCTTACCTCAGAGCCCAGTCCACTTTCCTTTGGCTAATGGTTGATATCACATATTTTAATAGCTCTTCTCCGTGCACCCCTTTTTGTCCAAGGTATTTCAACACTCTGCTGCCAGTCTCACTTATACAAATGTGTGCAGAGTATCGGGAACCCTTTTATCTTAAATATGCAATAATATATCATCATAAATAATGGATTATTTTACTGAACACCCTGGGTTACTTAAACTGCAAATGCACAGAGAGGTCATTGGTGAATGGAAACTGAAAGCACAGACGTTGCCAAAGACAGATAAAAGGACAGCCGTGTCAGCCATGTACAGGATAATGGTCTGACCTTTATCAAGGGAGCGTGCGTTATTTCAGGTGAGACAGAAAGCTAATAGCATCCTAAAACAATTTTGTCAATCCTTTACCTGCAGTACAAAATTTTGGCTGAAAATCTATGTTAGAAATCTGTCAAAAACACATAAGATGTCGATTTGGTTGTCGTCTTTATTTAAATTATTCAAAGCAATACACAATGATTCATTTAATTGTGTCAGGGTCCATACTAGATCAGAACACAGAATACATAATTTAACAGCAGTGCTTTCTTTAAAAATGCATGGGTCACATTTGCATGTCTGTTTTTCGATTATTTGATTTCATCCTTAATGTATAAAATGTCTGGACCAGGGTCAGTCAGATATTAAGGATTAAAAACTTTTCTTCAGTGGAGCAACGTGTTCTCTCCTGTGAATTTAATTGATTCCACATTCTTCTTCACAGAAAAGTATTGGTATTAAGCAGGCTACTATTTTCTTGGTGTTGTCATAAATGTGTACATACAGCAGTTCTTGCTGGCAACAGAGAAGATAAAAAATGTATGTGACAAATGAGACACATTGCAATTACACAGGACAGCCAAAGGCTCAGGAAACACTCCATGTCAAAAGCAATTAGATTGAGAAGGAAAGGGACAATAATTAAAAGAGAGAAGGGGAGGGAATGTAGGCATAACAAGAAAAATGGAGGCAAAAATTTGGAAGGAAAAAGTGAATGACAGGGCAAGAGAGAAACAGGTGGTGAGGAGACAGGGACACACTTGATTTGATCTTTCATGCATGAGTGATAGACAGATAGGCGAGAGGAACTGTGACTGACACCATGTGGGATGTGATAAGGTGGTAGAGAAACTGGAGAGTGCCCGTAATACATTTATTTCCTGAGTGACAAAGAGGAAGAGGGATTAATTAAACCAGCCCATTTCCCAGGGTGCACTTCTCCACGCTGACCTGGACCTGAGCTTATAATCACATGTCATTATTCAACATTCTCTCTGTCTCCTTTTTTTTCTTTTCTTCTGCCACCCTCCCCCGCCCCATCAGCTCTGTGATATCAACCAATTAATTTTCTTGAATAAAAAGCAACATGTCAAATACTGAGACAAGAGAATGTAATTAGGAAGTCAAGACAATTTATTCTCTGAGTGATTATTGTTGATTAACCTTAAAACTTTAATTCTGAAGACAAGTACATTTTGCATTGCCACACAACTAATTTCAATGTTAAACACTTTGCCACTCCAGCCACTGTTGCTTCAAGAAGGCTCGCTTTTGTTTAATTCCAAAGATTAGATTTCAATTAATCTTGGAAAAAGTAATTAAAGAATCAATCAGTTGTACAATGAGGCAAAGTGAATTACCAAGTCGCGTATGAGTCATCTACTCAGCGGCTATATATTGGCTCAATTCCTTTGAAAACTGATTTTCTATTCATCCCCAGTTGGACTGGGGATTCTATCCTTACAGGTACGTTTGCTAACGAACCCTTTTATCCATTACTACAGTACGTCCCCCACTACAACCTATTGCTGTTGTTTACAGTGATAGTGAGGTGGATGACGGTAGAGGCCGATCAATGCTGAGCTTGATGCTCTGGAAGTGGTGACATCTTGTCTCCATCTCCCAGCATTCCCTCACAAAGCTATTTCACTGATGTGATGTGAGACAGCTGGAGCACCATTTATTCCCCTCTTTTCATAACTCCTCACAGCCAGGGCTAATGATTCACAGACATAATATCTGGTCTACCACAGCTCCGAAGGTTTTACAAGGCTTTTCAGCACTTCTCTCATTTTAAACCTTTATCCAATGTTCGACGGCCATAAAATAAGCGAACCACTGATCCACTGACAAATAGCAGTGGCACTGTAACTGTGACAAGTAACAGTGGCACTATTACAGTATATTAGCTACAGTTCATCAAACAGCAATATATATGCCCTGTGGAGCCATAGTTACTCACAAACTGATCGATCCAGAGGTGTTTTATAAGACATCTCCAGTGGACCTTTATCGATGTTATGTTTTTGTCACCACAAAATGCACCAGAGACTTTATTATGAAATTGGGCTATGATGCACTTTTCTTGGCAAGAACGATTTTCAGTCTCTGAACAGATTGGTAATTATCTTCTGCCTGTAGCAGATGACGATTTGTACTGTATGAGGGAACCATTCAGAGGCACTGACAATCACTAGCACCATCACTCTGTAGTCACTCCAACCACAAGTATACATACATGAAGAGGCACGTGAACAAACATACAAGATAAATCCACACAGAAGCAGAGAACATTGCATGGATTACATCCTTATATACACACATGCACTTGCTACATGCTACACATGTGAGTTTAAGCATGCATGTGAGCAACAGGGAACAGTGTTATATCAGCCTTCTGGGGGTAATCTAATGTATACTTAAATATTTATAATATAAGGAGGACTAATTAGATCATTTAAAACATTATTCCAGCAAATCTGTTGTTTCCTGTTGTTCATAAACAAAATAAACCCTTGTTTTAACCTATAGCTACAGCATTGGTTCAGTGGTGTACCATTCACGTCAGTACAGAAAACTTTTCTTGTTCCTTCTCAATTGACATTTTCAGCAGCATTTGGCACTGCAAACAGAAAAGACACTGAATGTCCTCTCTAAGCATGAGGAGGGCCGTTGAATCAGTCCTCCTGTGAACACATCCGCAGGATTCTCTTGTCCATTTCTCCACAAAATTCAATTACCCAGCTATGATTCTGGAGCCTGGCAGGCCAAAAAGAAGCTGTTTATTTATTTATTTACCTCATTTGCTGATTTTCATATTTGATTTTTCCTTGTATGGAGGAGCATACAGCTAACAGAAGGTGGTAGATTATCTGTTATACATCTTAAGATATTGGTGAGATGAGCCAATCACTCTCCAGTTGCATTCAAGCCATGTTGACAGCAGTCGACCTGTGAAATTGAATTTCTGTCTCCTTGCTGGGTCAGAGTATTAGGCCTGCAGAGACTGGTTTGGGTGCAGATGTGCAGTCGTATACACGGTGGGTGGTTGGGGGTATGGGGGAGTCCATCCTCCTGTTATGGCAAGTGTACAGTATTCAAGCCAAACACTGTACAGCCTGTCATTACAAAATAAAAAAAAAACACACTTTTTCATTTTATAACGATTACTAAGTGTATTTGCTTTGTCATGTTTGGTCAGAGGGAGGGGGAAACAGGAAGAAATGAAATTTCAGTAAAACTACACTTTGTGTCATTTGGTCACATATTTACCTTATGTGCCAGTGATTACACTATTTTAATTTGAACTTTATTCAGATTGATTGACAGAGGAGGGAAAGGCAGGAAGGTGAGAAGACAGGTTCAAAGAAAGGAGCGTTCACAGGACTTTTGAATGGAAATGCTCTTAAAAACACTTAAATGAAAATATGAAAACATGGACCAGGTGTCTCAATTGCACAGAATATCACATGAACATTCTTACTGCTGAAGAACAGCCATCACACAAGGTGTTCTACACTAAGCCTAACAGTGAGGTAAGGGATGTGCAGCGTATGTAAATTGAAATTGAAATTGAAATTGTAAGCTGAAAATGTTGAGGAGGAGCAAAAATCAGGAAAAACCAGAATGAAGGCCTATAGTTACACTAACTGAGAGTGAAGAGGGAAGACAGAGGGAGACATAGCAAGTGGAGGACATGCTCCTACATGAAGCCCTTTTCATGTGTTACTTTATAATCATATCAACCTCAGCCTGTATGTTTATGTTATTTGATCCTGAATAAGCCCTCAAAGCTTGACCAAATTCTCACCTTAGGATCTATGGAAACTATGGACATTTGTGAATTTTGAAATGTTTCATGCAAAGATTTGTCACTTTTATCACAGCAGAAACCATCATTTGGCCTTACCTTGCCACTGTTCACAGCTCCCTCATCCTTCACTGCTTCTACACTCTTATAGCATTCTCACTTTCACCCTCCAGCTCAGAGCAATTTATTTCCTCAGCAATCACAATGAGTTCTCAAAATTTACTGAGGTAAACAATGACAAAAACTGATTTCAGCAAGTTTCAGACCCTCTGCCAATCACTCACTTTTGACATAAGCTTCTGTCTCTCTTCCTCTCCACACACATTTGGCAATCTCTTCATACAGCTAGAGGTTTATTGGGATACTTTAGGTAAAGTGCCTTTCTCAACGGTACAACAGCAGTGTCCCATCAAGGACTGGAAATAACAACCTTCAGTTTCAGGACCCTTCAAGAGTCCATCCTAGTAGGTTGAAGAACGGTATGTTGTAATGGGTAGAATATCTTGCATCATTACAAGTAGAGACACATATGGATGCTACTGTATGAGGACTGAAACACAAACAAACACATATTCTGCTTCAATACAAATTAGACTTTTATAATCTCACACAAAACATTTAGTCTTCAGCAATACACACAATGCGTTTTTGACCACTACAATTAAGCACCTATGTGAAAAGCTATACATTTTACACAACAAAAGCTATGCATTCATTTTTGTTATAATCTTTATTATTTCCATGAATGCCCTCTCACAAGACACAGAATCATCATCACAATCGACCCTACTTTCATCCCTTTATGCTTGTTCAGTGTTCCAGAAGGCTTCAACACATGCTCTGGCATGGGGCTAACCTTTCAGCAGGAGTGAAGGAGAGACAGTGCTTAATTGTGTTTGGTTTTAATGCTGTATTGCAATTGACAATATCAGGAACGTTACGGTGAAGAAGAGGGCTTTTTGTAGACGTGAAATTGCCTGTCATATGTTGTGTGTATGCTCCTTTGTACCATGTCATGGATAAAGAGAAGCTTATGATTGTTTTAGAAGCATTCATCGACTGACATAAACCTGTGGCAGCCTCCATACTTGACTGTAGCCATGTGGATGTCCCTATTCACTAAAATGGAGCACCCTGAAGACTGAAAAATGTATTTATTTAAAAACTACTATGAAACAGTCTCTTTGTGCAGTTCATGAAGTTTGCTGTCTTTACTGTTGGAGGCACTTAATCTGACTATTTATGAACTTTTTCTAATATAACAAACCACAGTGGATTGAGGCCTAAGACTTGGTACCTAGCGGACTGGTTTGGAGGTAAAACAGATCCTGGACAGACATCACTGATGGCTTGTAACAGTATAGATTCAACACTTTGCCCTATAAACTGTACCTTTCTTGACACGCACACCTTTTGCATGACAACGCACCACTATATGTTGTTGCATTTCCTGGTAGAGAAAAACATGAGTGCGATGCACTTATTCACCCAGCACGAACCCAGCGGAGCACCTCTGGGATGATTGAGATTGACGTGAGAGTCGTCGGGACCCACAGCACGTATGCTTGCAGACTACTGTGCAGCACCTCTGACTGAGCAGAGGACGATTCCCCAGAGACAAACAAACCTTCTTGTAATGTTGATGCTCATACCAGATGTGACCACAACTAGTAGCAAATGGAGGACAAATAAGACATTTCAAAAGACTCAGCCCCAAGCAAAGGTATTTTATCTCCTTTGATTTGACAATGGTTTGAAATATTCAGCATTGTGTGTAATCAATTTTTACCTGGGAAATAACTGTCTCTGTATTCTTCTTGTTCAGAAAATGTTGTGCCCATGATCATGTTACCTTTTCTATGCCAAACGGACATACTTGCAGTTTAATCATAGCATAACAGCATTTGGATATCAGCTTATTCTCATTATGAGGGATTTTGATACCTCAGAATTTCAGGTATTTCATAATAAATTTGCTTTCAGACATAGAAAAATGGTTTCTCCGTATGTTCCTTCAGCCATTTCTTCAATGAGTTTATTCACAGAATCATACTGAAGTAAGTGACTTAGGGATGAGGAGGAGAATGAAAGTATGATGGAAAGAGAGAGATTTTTTAAAGCTCTGCTTAACAACTATCAAGTCATAAAGAGCATACATAAAGGCAAACAGACAAAAATAAAGAAACAAAAACACAAGTTTCAGACAGAAGGAGAGAGACAAAGACTGACTAACTATATCATTATTCATAATACAGTGTCACTCAAACGTGTCTTGGATCTTATGCAAACATTAAATCATTTTTGACTGCTGTAACATTCATGGCAAGAATTTGGATTGAACACATTGTGATTGAAGGCTAGGGGAAAAAGAGATTTAGAAAATGAAAAGCATAGAAAATACGAGGATGAAAAAGATTTTTCAACCTAATTCACAAAATGATTTTAGGACAATCAGTAGAATAATGACAATCAATCTAGTTTTAAAATATGTCTGTATATCATACCAGTGTGGATTCTTTCCTTCTATAAACTAACCATTACATCAGCACAGTCCTGTCCGTCCCCCCACTGTAACATTGCATCTGCTTAGCCAGGAACATGAATCGCTGTCCACCCATTTAGCAAATGGCTTTACATTTTATGTTATAATGTTTTGCTGTCTGTATGGCTAAAATATATACCCTGAATTATGTTTTAGAACAAAAAGTTTAATGCTGTTTTACAGATATAAATGTATCTCTAGGTAGCATGCTGCTGTCATTTCACAGGGAGAGTCTCTCAGTTCTCTTGGTTGCTGAATAGAATGAATTGTGCAAAATTGAAATTAAATTTCTGAGCAGGTAACCTGACCAGACAGCCTCTACAGAATGCAATGTCCTTTTTCTATGGGTTCCAGATCACATCAAACTAATTGCTTCCAGGAGAAAAAAAAAAACTGTTTGGTGAGCATAATGAATAGTCAGTTACTGTCAATATCAAAAGTGCAAGTCAACACTAAGTGTTATTTCATCTTCTTGGCAGAGAAATTTCTTCTCTGAAAATTCCAGCATCTTCCTGCACAATATACTAAGAAATAACAGGTAACTATGGTGTGCTTATTAGTAAAGCTGATGTTTTGTTAGGGCAACTAGGGCAATGTCATTAATGTCTCCAGGTGGAAAACACACTGTGCTGTAGAATTACAGATTGCTGTATATCCTTGAGGTAGCTGGAATTCGCCTGCATGAAGGATCTAGAATGCTATGTATATGTAACTGATGTCGTACTCTCACGTGTAATCCAATGCATTATTCCTTATGGATCTCCTGCACATCTCACATATCAGGAAGAATGGACGTGCTGTGTCTCAGACATGGCAGTATCTCATCTGATCTCCCAGTTAGAGAGTATGAGGAAGGCAATAATGCAACAGGATTTTGAGAACAAGGTCCAAGGTAAACTGTAAAAATAACACGGGCTGTACCTAGACAGCTGACTTCTGCAATAGTTACCCTTCTATCTCCCTGTTTCAAAATCTCAGTAGCCCAGAGCTTTTAGGCCCCTTCTAATTGCAGCAAGTCCTTAAAACATCAACAGACATTTCTCTCTGTACCTCCTGCCTCTTCATTTTCTCTTCCTCTAGACCCACAAATACATTTCGCATAGTAATATGCTTACAACTATTTACAACTATTTACAACTTTTCAAGTATCTGTTTATCAAAAGGTTTAATTCAGGTAGAAGTATACCTTTTGTGAACTTCTGCTTGAGTAAGATCAAGGCATGTGCCCATTCGCTGAGAAAATAGAGATAAAGCATTCAGAAAGTGGTAAATTACAAATTCCCCCCACAAAAAAAAAAAAAAAATTACAACAAGTAAATGAATTTAAAACGTCAGCCGTAAAGCACTACTTGGAAAGTAGTATCAAATCACCACTAGAGAGAGACAGTGAGCAGTTTTTAACAAACCTATACTTAAATCCTGTTCAGTTCCATTCTGCTTACTTCCCTTACAAATGTATTTGAAGTGTTCAGTATTTGTATGTAATCCTTTATTACAGTGGAGTGAATTTATACAGGACATGTCACAAATTACTACATTGATCAATGGATTAATGGATCACCTGTGGCTGGAAGACTGCTCCATTGTCACTGAACTATATTTAAGGAGCAGGAAGCAGTAGCATGGGATAGAGGTTCTGGGAGTAGAGTTATGTCCCTATGGCGCCCATTCTTTCCAACAGAGGACTGCCATTGCGTACACTGAGCTTGTGCTAATCACATGCTGATGGAGACTGGAGCAGAGCCAGCCAGACATCCAATGGGCGCAAGTATGGCTGAGCATTCATGTGCCTCTTCTGGTTGTTTGGAGGTGTTTTTTGCTCGGTATTCCAAGACACCGATTTGCCTGGCCAAGTGACTAGGCCAGAGTCCTGCTGAACTTTGACATGAAGGGGGTCACAATAGCAATTGGTGGACAAAGGATGTCTGGGGTACGGTGGGGTATGGTTTCTTTGGGAGATGGGGTAGAAATGAAAATAATGTTGCCATGTTATTCATGAAGTCACTGGAGTCACATTATTGTGGTAAAGGACTGACCTATTTAGGATCCAGTGAGATTAGTGTGACAGTGTACAGGAAAGGTAGTGGCAGCTTTATAGGTACCCTGTTTAAACCAGTGAGTACCCCTTGGTTTTGGTTTGCTACAAGAGAAAGCAAAAATAACACAACTCATATTAATTACTTGAATGTCACAGTGAAATCTACTGCTGCCATTAGAGCTACAGTGCATAATGCAGTCAATGCCCTTTGCTAAATTAAGACCCACAATGATAATTAGAGTCACAGTAATTATTTTTGAGTGTCTCCCTGATAACTGGTGCTGTGGTGACTTGCCTGTTCGCATTCATTTTCCTGATGTGACTGCTCCTTATTTCACCACAGAATCTTAGACAGTGTAAGCTGTGGAATTTATCAGCTGCATTCATTCATTGGTCTTAAGACTGAAGATGTTTTACATACATTGAATACATCGTTCTTACTCTTGCCATGCTGAATGGCATCCAGACATTGAAAATATTTAACCTGCGGTGTGTTTTAGTAATTACCAAGAGTTAACACGTACACTGTATTCAAATCATAATGGCTTTTTAAATTAATTATCCACCATGCACCATTCAGTGCTGTGCTGTAAGTGAGCCCAATTTGGTTGTTGTAAGTAGATTGCTTGATTCTTACAAGCAGTCTTTAAACTCTTACAAGAGTTTTTCAACAGCATTAGTACTGGAATGAGTCTGCCCCTGTGTTTTTTATCACTATATGCAGTGGATTCTTACATCAATATTTCTTAAGACAGGAGTATATTGTATGTTTTATGTCATCTGATGTTAATAAACTCTTAAAGTTAAAGTGGTATCTACCACACCTTTCAATTCACATTTGTTCAATGCATTAAAGGTAGCAAAGCCATGGCGTGAAAGAACATTTCTTGTCATACTCATTAGCCAAGGAAGAAAGAGGGAGAGTAATGCAGAGACAAAAATCTACTGGAGAGTGAGTGAAACTTACAAAACTTATATTTTATTTAAGAAACTGTAGCCTCACCCCCCCCCCCCCCTTCCTAGTAAATGTCAGTAGACCTGAAAGAATATTAAATTCTGTAAAGCAACAGCCAAAAACTACAGACGGTGCTGGTAAAGCTATGTTATCTCATTCAGAGCATAGGCTCATTCCTTTGCATCGGGAATCAAAGGCTCATGACCCCTATCTTTAAGAGCAGGGGCAGCTTGGATGTGAATAATGAAATACCTGTTTTAAGCAGATGATACGGTTTTGATATTGTCCATGAATCAAGGGCTGCAGCAGAAGCTGTTCCTCCCGGAGAAACACTGTCATAAGTGGGTATTAAATTTGAAAAAGATCAAGATCTCAGGAAATAAATTCATATTAACACTAATTAGTGAAACAACGCACACAGTACACACATCTAGGACAAAAATTAACAGAGATTCAGCTTGACAGGAAATGAATAATGAAGAACTAAGAACAGCAACAAGGCTACTTAAAGAGCTTTATTTTCCAAAAATACTCCCAATAGAAACACTACAAAAACATCCCCCAAATACAAATGGAAACACCAAACTTTGCATACAGGCCAATATTCACTTCTAATGACAATCCAAAAGTGGTTAATTAAATCCTGGTTCAACTGAAAAAGAACGACCCAGCTCCTCTTACCACAAAACCCAAGAAATGGGTAATGCCAAGAATTAAGCCCAGAAAAACGTTCTCAATGCCCACTGATCATGAAGCTGAGAGAATTAATCCGCACCAAAACCAAACAACCTTACGGACACAACCATTTGAACATAGTCAATTAGAGTCACAAAAAACATTGAATTACATCATGTGTTTTGCAACTTACACACAAAAGCATAACAGCAAGATGTGACATGGCACCAAAGATATGACATTGTGGCAGATTATCTGTCCACTGAGAGGAACCATAAATGAAGACATAGCATCAGGAAGTATAAATCCATTGAGTGAAATGATAGAAACAGGTCTGCAACTGTCTGCAGACAGGGTTGTCATGAGAGGACAGTCTGTGAACACATTATATGCTATCTGGGTTCAGGACAGAGTGGATTTCATTACAAAATGAGAAAAACACAAGGATGTCCAGACACATACTTCCACAAAATAACACAAAACTATTCATAATACCTCGAGACAGGAAAAGATGTGTGTGGTACTGGTAGTAGCTCTCTCTTCTACAGATTGACAGTGTGTGATTGCAACGAAAGGACCTTGCTCACGCATGAAATTCTCCTTAATCCTGCTTTATTGATTTATTTATGGGACTGATCTTATTATTTTTTATTAGTATTATTTTCGTATTCTGACATTATAATTTTTTACACGCGGACCTAGACTAGCAGTTAAGCACTAGTTAACTGAACTAGAGTTAACTTTAATTTGAAACTCTATTGAGCATAATTATTAATGTATTTTGTTTGAAAAATAAATCCACCAATCTGTTGGAACCATCAGACTTCGCCTGCCAGCAATTCCATTCCACTTTGGACTGCTAAATCGATCAACGGATTAAATTAAGAGTAACATTTTTGTCTTACCTTGAATTTAGTTTATCCTGAAATATGCTGGTTTTATCCACGCCCTCTGTGTCTCCAGACTTCAGTTAAATTTGCTACATGTGTCTGAGTTAAAGGGCAGGGATTTTCTTTTCGCGTTAACCTGTGAGAGTCTACCGTGCGTGAGGAGAGTACGGGTTGTGTACTGTCTGTGCCAACATGTAAACGAATAAATTTCCTCCCTCTTAAACTCTTCCATCAATCACAGCAAGTCTATATATATAATAAGCTGGCCAAGAATAGGGTGACGAAAGGTTTGGGAGAGAGAGAGAGAGAGAGAGAGAGCTGAGGCGCAGTGTTTTGCAAATGGTCACAGTTAAAAATCCGTGGACTGCTCGTTGCACGGCTAGTTCTAAATAAAGGCGCCTTGCCCGGCGTCTGCATCTACTGCTTTGTAACCAGTTCCCACACATTACAGGCAACTTTTTAAGCCCTCAAAAGTTTTTGATTATATGACTCCTGCAAAATGTAAAGGTGCATGTAGGGCGCAATAGTAATGTAATACCTTCACTGAATACCATTGGTGTCTTTATCAAAAGCAAAGAAACGGCACCGGCTCATCTACACTGACGCGTGGGTGAACTGAAACCTGAGGTATTTCGTCTTTTAGCGCATGCGACCTTGGTGTAGCCAGTTGGCAAGCGCCATAGAAGCTTGGCACTTGGACTGGCGCGCAATGAAGGTGCGTGGAAGCCGCGGACGAAAGCGGAATCAGATGGGGAAATGAGCAGGGCTCCCCGTCTCTCTCTCTGTACGACAGAGGCAGAAAAAGGAAAAAGGACACCACTGGAGCCACGCGTGAAGGAGCGCTGCCCAGGTTTCGGATGGTAGTAAAGCGTTATTGTCTTATGTTTTTACATCCACTTTATCTTTAAATTAAGACAAATTTGTGGTTTTACACGTTTGCATCTAAAACTTGAAGAGCAGCGAGACTGTTTTTTGTGTTTTCATATGAAAGTTGTTGACAAAATATGTTGTAGACCACCGCTCACTATTAATTAGCTAAACATTTGTTGCAATGCGGGAATAAGTGATTTTATATTAAATACATTTAAAAGGAAAGGTGTTGTCCGAACCAGCTCTTCACAGTCACAAAAATGGACCCCATATTCACGACGACGGACTATCCAAGCAACTGGACCAACGCCACAGAGCCCAACGGTACGGATGTATATTGGAACCAGTTCGTGCAACCAGTATGGAGGATAGTGCTGTGGGCTATCGCCTACAGCACCATTGTAATCGTTTCCGTAGTAGGTAATGTCGTGGTAATCTGGATCATTTTAGCGCACAAACGCATGAGAACTGTGACCAACTATTTTTTGGTAAATTTAGCGTTCGCAGAGGCGTCTATGTCAGCCTTCAACACTGTTATCAACTTCACCTATGCCGTTCACAACGAATGGTACTTTGGTCTGGTGTACTGTCGCTTCCACAACTTCTTTCCCATCGCCGCAGTCTTTGCCAGCATCTACTCCATGACAGCCATAGCACTGGACAGGTGAGCAGATACTGGCATGTTTGTGTCTGTTTCTGTTTATGAGAATTTTCTTCTTTCTATGTGGTTTTCCCAAGTTCATCTGTCTGACATTTTGCCGTTGCCATTTTTTGGTTTTTGCCATATGTTGGTGCTTTTTCTTTCTGTCCTTAGTTTTGAAGTCTTAACCGACTTATTTCATTATTTTCGGACCTAGCGCATGTGAAGGCTCTTTTAAACTCACAACTTTGCATCGTTCCACTCATTTGCATGAATCTGGATTTTTCCCTGGAGCAACTGAAGAAAAAATATCATGACATCCAAATATCCACCTATCTGTCCCTCCATCCATTGGTCTAAATGGAGAAATGCAGACATATTAAGCCATACAGCGTAAACTGTTAGCCAAAGACCTGAGTGTAAGTAATTCATTACGTGTTGATTTGTTGAAAATCAATAATAAAAATCAATCAATAATAATAAAAATTATGTGGAGTAACAGACCAAATTATTACTAAGAGTATTAATGTGTTGTTTTATTAATTCCGCTGTATATTAATCTGTGTTCATGTATGTCTTTGATATGCAAGTCCATGAGTTAAACAGGTGCGTAGATAAATATTTCAGTAATTATGAAATAATGCATTCATGGAAGATTCGCTCTACTAAGACGGTAGAATAGTCAAGCGTTTCGGCATGTTGTCTTTATTGGAGGAACGCTGTTATTTTGTTGGAAACCTTTATGTATAGTCTACAGATAACTCAAAAATGTCTCCACAAGTGTAAGTTAAACAGAGTAATTGTCAGTTGGTGCCCCTGCTTTTGTTCTTCAATAATTAACGTTCTTGTGCTAGCTGTGTCTGACATGTAGGGTATATATAGGGTATGTAGAGTATATCTTGATATCGTTTAATCCTGAAATGATCTCTTTAAATCAAACGTTTCGTGTACTGTAACGTCTTACAGAGATTTTTGTGGAGCATCTCCTCGCAGCATTCCTTTATGATAAGTAACAGTTGAATCCCGCTGCAGACAATTCTAAGTGTAAAAACAAAATACTTGCCAAAAGTACTAAAACAGTTCACTAGTAAATGTGATTTTGTATTAGCCAAGCATTTTAATGCTGGCATTATTTCTTGGAGGATCTGTTTACATGTTTCCAATACTAACCATATATGCAATTTCCCTTAATCACCTTCTCTGCACCTGTAAAGTGTACTGTAGGCAAATGCAAGAATACATATTTTATTGTAATTAGGAGTGTGAGACGAATTGTAAATACGAAGGATTAAAGTATCAAGGAAGTGTTGGTCTGATACGCATGGAATATTGGCGAAACTGAACTATAATCTGTTGATTCGCTCAATCTTGTCAGAAACATTCCTAGCGCGAAGAGCTGCAGGCGCTCGGATGTGAGGAGTAGGTTCCAGCCGAAGCTTTCGCAATAATGTTTGGTCGCTGGAAACATAACATTTATCATTCTGAAACTTTAATTTCTTATGAGTAATGTTACATAAAATGAAGTCCGCTTTGGTGTGTGTTTGCGCGCGCGTGCGTGCGTGCGCGGGCGTACCTGCACATGCACATGTGTATGTGTGTGTTGTATGTACTCTGTGTTAAAAAAATGTTTGAAGATATAAACGAAAGCTGCACTTTCAGTGTTTTCAGAAGGGAAAAAATGCACACACACACACACACACACACACACTCACACTCACAAAGGTCTGTGTGAAAGGCAGTTGCAAGCAGTTGTGAGATATCAATCAATCGATAAGCAAACATAATAAATGTAATGAATCTGACGCTAATATAATCAATCTGACACTGCTGGAAGATGGTAAAACACATGGTCATTGTGTATTGTAAATGACCTTCGGGAAATACACTCTATTAAAGACACAATTTAATCTACGGCCACATCACAATATCCTAATCTGTAACTTGACTGATTAACTGCAAACCGTGTTACCTTTCACAGTAAATTAAAATACAAATAAATTGAAAGCAGGTGACCATGTAATTGTTTCCCCACAGTTACAAATTGTAGACTATACTTTAGAAGAGAATGTAAATGAAGAAAATGTATTCATACCCACATTTCCTCCCACAAGCACAAATCATTTAATTACATTACTAAATAAACTCTTCCATTTGCTTTTTGGTAAATGTGTTTGTTTATATATAGTATCCACTGTCACCATTAATGATTATACAAAACACATTAAACATTAAAATATTATGATTATTTTAGATGTTGAGAATCCCTTTACTTCTTAAAAAAATACTGGACTAGAACAGTGCTTTGGTAAACATGGTAACTGTCTGTAATCCATCAGTTTATTCCCCATTGTCTGTGCAGAAGGATCAACATGACCTTTGCAGTATTTTAAAATTCATAACCTCTCAGCGGTGATCAAAAGAGCAGGCTCAATACCAACAGACCATTGGCCAAAGTACCCGATAAGACATGGCTCTGTTCACCTCTGGATTCTGGCAGAGCGATGCTACAAGCTGTAATTGTTGAAAGTTGTTTGCAAATGATGCATACTTGAGGGCTAAGAGCTTTTATTAATTACTTTGAAAGTTGGAGTACTCACTATGTGTAGGTGACCACCCCTCTATGTGAGACAACTCATGCAGCAAAGGCCCACAGCAATAATACTAGTACTACTAGTAATAGTAATGTCATAGTTAGTAACTAATTTTATTTTTTTTTTTTGTTGAAGATGCAAGAAAATATATTTAAATTTAATTTTACACATTTAATTTTTTACATCAGCCCTCTTTTCAACTACTTTTTCATGGTGGATTTTTTAGGTGACAGATTTTGATGCTTATCTATAATGAGAATCTTTTGTTTGTTTAATTATCAAAGGGTCAGTTCTCCTTAATGTGATAGGTGTTTGTTTGCAGTCTCAGTTATATTAAGCTTTTATTTATCACACCATTTTTATCATCAAAATGTGATTTATTGCATAATTTGGAATGAAACAATTGCTGTTTATGGAAATCCAGACTGCTGGCTAAAGATTACCTAAAGTCTCTGTTTGCTCCGATGGCCACTGTCTGCCAGACACTTCCCTGTCCTTTCGAGCCAGTACCTTAGCATGCAAACGCTCAAGCGTTTACTTTCACGCAAGGCATGTGACAAGTCAGTCATCACTTTTGTGTGCATTGGGGGTGTACTGGGGAAGTCTGTCATGCAGCGCTGCATTGCAGGGTATATTTAATATCTGCGCAGAACGAGCCTTGTCCTCTCCTCACTGCACTCCTCCTCTCCCCTCTCGTCCCATTTTGGCTCGACAGTCTCTCTCATCACACTTGCCTGACTCGGTCACCCAGGTTCTCTCCCTCTTATCATGTAGTGCTTTTCCTTTTTCATTGTCGCTTCTGTCATCTAACCCTGTCTGTGCTCCTCGTGAGGATGTGCTTCGTATAGATTGCGTGGGGCCAGCCCTGCGGCAGGTCGCCCTCCCTTTTTTCCAACGAGTCACCCTCCCACCCTTCCTCTGCTGCTCCTTATCCGTGCCTCTTGTCACTCCTGAACGGTCAGAGAGTATCGCATACTCAGCAGCTTCGCGTACCCTCTGACCAAGCACAAATCTAACAAAGGAAAGGAGGATGAAAAAAAAATGTTGGCTAGATGATGGGCTACCATTCATTCACTCCTCAGAGTCGGTTTTATTTCTTTTGTTTTGCTTAGGGTACACTTTTCATGATTGTGCTTGCACACACGCACGGGGGCGCAGGCACACACACACACACGCACGCACACACGCACGCACGCACGCACGCACGCACACACACACAGGACACCTAACCAGAGGCAAACCTGAGGGATTTGTACTCTGTGTGTTGGATTTTAAAAAGGGGAGAGGGGTGTAGGGGCTGGGTTGGGTCATTATACATCAGGAGACTGACATAGAGGTGTTGAAGGAATGGGTGTTTGAGGAGAGAAGCACAAATAATCCCCAATAGTGGAGCCATTTCCTCACAAAATTAAAGGTCAATTTGTCATTTTGTCATCACAAAAAATGCAAAATGCCACATGAAGAGACACTGAGTTACAACAGAAAATATAAAACCTTTAAAAAGCCTTGAATACAAAATGTAAATCAAGGAGACAGCAATTATTCAGTAGAGCACCTCCAATTGTACCCATTCATTTCAGTAGTTTTGTCTCACACTGTGGCTGTGCTATGCTGGTAATTTGTGTCTGAGAAGCTGGGATTGTCTATAAATGCCATGTAGAGGACTGTGTACTGTCCCCATTGATATGCATTAAAACACTACAACACAGCTTTTCATAGTCTCTCCCTCACATTCGCCACCACTTTCTTTCTTTCACACACACAATACACTCTACCACACTGTTCTATGTCCCCACGCGCATACTGTACACTCTACCAACCAAATCTGTATCTGCTCACATATACTGTGCGCCCCACCACAACATTCTTTAACACCACACACACATACACACAATACATTCCATCATACCATTCTACAACCTCTACACTTACTATATACTCACCACCACACTGTTCTATACAGCATCACGTCTCACATTATGCACTCCACTAGACTGTTATATACCCTGTCAGACATATATATGTGAAACCAATCTAAATACCCCTACAGATACTATACACTCCATCACAAGAGAGGAAGTAAAGAAGCAAGGAAAGGTAGGAGAAAGGGAGTAAGAGAAAGAGTAGAAAAAAAGATAAAGAGTGTAAAATGCTATATTTGTCTGTGTGTGTCTGTGTGTGTGCGTGTGTGTTTGTGTGTGTGCGTGCGTGCATGCAGGTGGGTGGCTGGCTGGGTGTGTTTGTGCATGTTTTTGTCTGTGGTTGTTTGTGTTCATCTGACCATGGTTATGTGCGCCTGCTGTTTGACACACTGATGGAGCTTTGCTGCAAATCCTACCTGTTGCTGAAGTCATTTTTTTTCTATGTTCTTCTGCTGCATTAAGAGGCTTAGAGATCCTATCTAAGCCTGGAAGTGACAGGCCGTTGTGCTTAAGAGCACTGGTCTTTAGATCGTCTGGTTAAATCAAATGCTTCTCATTTGAGCTAATGGGAAAAGCTGTAATCAAGTGCTGGATTGTAATGAGTAATTACCAAATGGATCAAAATGTGATATTGAATCTCAGCATTTGAGATGGAGTCATATTCTCTAACACACCATCATTCCTGCAGGGGAGACTTAACCAGACCCAGGTCATTCATATATGTGCAACAGGGGTGAAATTTACGTATTCAGACACAAATTCAAGTTCAAATAATGTGTAGGAAAAAAAAATAAAGATGTGAATAGCTAGAACAAACTGCATGCTGTCGGATTCTTTTGCATAATTTATAGTCTGGACCATTAAAGAAGAATTCAGCATGCTCTCTCTCCCTGTCTGACAATAAACCAGCTAAAGGAGAACTGCTGCCTTACAAGGGCAGCTGTCTACAGCAGCATGAAATGAACCTGACAAGAAAATTTAAACATACCCACTGCCTGATCCCAGACCGTAGAGTCAGCATGAGGAGGCTGTCACTGTAAACTGACCGGTGGTGACTGTAAACAGCCGCCACCGACGCTGGGTGGGTGTGCTGCAGTTTTTTGTTTATATGAATGGGTGTGTGCGTGTCTGAGAGTTTGTACGCATGTGTCCGTGTTCCTGTGCAGGTGTTGACCTTTACGTGTGTCTTTGGTTGTGTGAACATGTACATATGTGAGTGTGTGTGTGTGTGTGTGTGCGCACACGCGCAGTTGCGTGAGGGAGAACTGAGTGAATCAGCCTGGACAGAGTATCCCCTCAGGGGTCTCACTGCGGATACGGCGTGCACCTCAACACACACCATGTGCTCCTCTCCCAGGTATGTGGCCATCATCCACCCTCTGCAGCAGCGTATGTCGTCCACTGAGACCAAGGTGATCGTAGGGGTGATCTGGGTCCTGGCGATGTGCCTGGCCTTTCCGCAGTACTACTACTCCAGCGTCGCCCAGCTGCCCGGCCGCGTCGTCTGCTACATCGACTGGCCTGAGTACACTGTGTGGAACTTCAAGAAGATGTGAGTTTGTCTGGGGGTCCGCTGTCCACAGTCCTCACTATTCTCTATCTTTGTTACTAACATTAGCATTAGCAGGAGTAGTCATAGTAGTAGTAGCAATATTCTTAATGTCAGCACAGTGGTGACACATACAGTATAACAAAGATACATTCCCTGTAAATATGCTCTTTAAAACTGAATATTGACTACATTATGAATCTATCAAATACTGCATTATGAATATCTATCAAAGAAATAATTCATGACTGATTTGAATTTTTACCCTGCATTTCATTGAAAAAACATCAAAAATTTGCTTAAAATTCCATCCAGAAATCATGTTTGGACAAAGCCTTATTTATTCCCATTATCAATTTTTCCTAAGTCTGTCAAAGCTTTACCACAAACAGCTTTTCCGTCTCTCTCATGTTGCGCTCGGTGGCTGTGACCTGATAAGCGTCAGGTGTTGGTGCAGGGAAGTTATTTCCCGAGCAGCTGAGCCACTTCCCATCAACCCCGAGAGCCTGACCGGGAGGGCAGTCTGCATTTCATCAGCATGACTCTCACAAATGCGTAAACGCAAATAGATTCGAAGCGTCACGCAGTCATTATATTTGGGATTTGTGTCGAGTGGCGAAAGCCTTCATCTAAGCCAGCGATATTCAAGCGCCGAATGTTCCGTACAAATTTTTTGCAATGATGTGGTGCAGATTGTCCTGTAAAGAGAAGTCAAGACAGTGACCAGAGTAGAAGTCCTCTGATAGATTAAATCGAATTCAGCAGACAGGGTATTCTCTGAAATTCATTTCAGGGTGTTTTTCTTGGAGCTGTTTTGCCTGGGGTAAAACTTCTCTGACTTTGAGAAAAACGAGAGATCGATTTGAGGTGTGGGGAGGCCTCTCTTTCAGACTGAGTAATGATCCCTCATCTCTGTCCCGCTCCATATCTGATTACCGGGCATCTGTTAACCAAAGACCACTCAATCATGCAATCCTGAGTCTGCAGTGTAAACTATGCTTGTGGAAATTTCCTCCCAAAAAAGCTGAGTTCCGTGGGAGGATCATTTGTTATGAACAGCAGAAAATGACAGTTACAATTCTCACATTATGATCACTGTGGCGCTTTTTTACTTTTTAACGAAGCTGTAATCCCTTCCATGTTTTAGCAATTGAACCAAACAGCATGGATGTAATTCTGTCTGGAGAGTCGCTGCCGTAATCGACATGTCTGATTACAGCTGACCCTCATTCTGATCCATGTGCTGTGAGCTGGGGCTCTTGGGTGCTTGCCCTCAAGCCAATGCTTGTGTGCTTGTCTTCCAGTTGGGATTAAAGAGTGGGGCACATGGCATAGTATTAATAGCTCTTGTACTGTTATGAAAGCTCTGATTCCCGACACTGACATGCACGCACACACACACACACACACACACATATGCGTACAGCACAAATAAAGCATGTGTCTATGCCAGTCACGCATCTAGATGAACACTACAGGCAGTGCATCTCTCTGTCCGTTGACACCTTCCCCCAGTTAACTGACCCTCACACGAGCTTCTGAACAACTGTGCCAAGAAGGCAGGGCTGTGGAAGCGACTGGGAGGTCACGTTACCTTAAGTGCTAAATTCACTTGGCAGACAGTGGGTCTGTCTCAGACTGGAAGCAGTCATGTATGTGCAGAGTAGGAAGCATGTAGCACTTAACTATACCCCCCTACTACAAGAAATAAAAGACAATCTGGAAACATGGAATAAATTACCACTATCTCTAATTGGCCGAATTTCAACCGTTAAAATGAACATCCTCCCAAAAATAAACTACCTCTTTGCCATGACCCCTGCCACCCCTCCCCTGGGCTGGTTCTCCTCTCTCAATACTGCAGTCACTAGATTTTACTGGAAAGACCAAAAACCACGAATTAAACTATCCACCCTCCAAAAGCTCAAACAATACGGAGGACTCGGGGCCCCAAATTTCTTTTAATATTTCCTCTCACACCAATTACAGTATATCCGCCACTGGACAAACAACACCAATCCACCTTGGCTAGATATCGAAAACACTTTAGCTCAAGAATTGAACATCAAAAATCTCCCATTTATAGATAAATCCATAAAAACTCACACTTGTTACAAAAACAACACTATCAGCACCACCCTAACTGCTTGGTGGAAGTCAAATGAAATTCTCCATTACAGCCTTTCAGCATCTATCCATACTCCATTATGGCATAACCCCATGTTTTTAATCAATGACAAATCCTTTTTCTTCTCAACCTGGAATGAGAGAGGAGTAACCAGCCTGGGACAGTTACTCTATGATGGCTTGCTCATGACCTTCGACCACATCCAAAAAAAATATAACATACCGGACCACTGCTACTTCCAGTATATCCAGTTAAAAGAAGTCATAAAAAAACATCAACACTAGGAATTTTAATAATCACAGCCCTCCCCTCTATTTAAAGTTACAATCACTCAAACCTAAAAAAATGTTATCCCAAATATACAAACTCCTAGCATCTGAAGACAGCACTATATCAATCCCTATAGACAAGTGGACCACAGACATAAACAACCTACCAACAGATATTAATTGGCAAAGCATATGCAATAACTCATTCTCTATGACATGTAATTCCAAAACCCAGCTTATACAGTATAAAGTCCTCCATAGAACATACATTACTACCCACAAACTTTACCGCATGGGCTTTAGCCAAAGTAATACATGTTCATATTGTTCAACCTCAATAGATGATTACTTCCATGCCCTCTGGCTCTGCCCACACGTCCAAAACTTTTGGTCGGAGGTCTTGAGCAGGCTATATGAGATCCTTAGCCTCAGCATCCCCTTATGCCCCATCATAGCTTTACTTGGCGATGTCTCTACACTACATACACCGAATCATACATCTCAAATCATTCATATTAATATCACTAACCATCGGCAAAAAGACCATATTACTGAACTGGAAAGACAGAACCAAGATATCCATAGCTCACTGGCTCAATCTACTAATAGACCATTCAAATCTAGAAAAACTTACCGCATCTTTGAAAAACAACATTAAATCCTATGAAGATAACTGGTCCCCTTTTCTACAATACCGTCAACGCTGAATCCTCTCTCCACAAATGACCCTTAACATTACTATTCTTTTTAATTTTTATTTATTTGTATATATTTTTCCTTTCTTTCTTTCCTTTTCTTTCTTATTTTTTCTTTCTTATATATTTTTCTCTTTTATTTCCGTTCCAACAAACCTACATGAAAACACAGTGTGCAGTTTGTCCCACCAGCCCGGCTTGTCTGGTCTTGCCTGTCCTGCCCCATCACGTCTTGTCAGTCTTGTTATGCTTTGTTCCTCAACCTTTACACATAAATACATATATAGAAAGAATGATGTATTCATTTTATTTATGTATTTATTAAATGTTATTATGGGTTTTGTTTTTTTTTGTTTGTTTTTTATTTATTTTTCCTTTTCCTTTTTTTTCGTTGCTTCCCTTTGCTCTTTGTTTTTTGTAGTTGTTGTTCTTGTTAAATAAAAAAAAAAAGAGTAGGAAGCTTATGAGACAGGGCAGTGAAAGACCTCCTAGACAAGAGGGAAGGTCAGAGATAGAGGACAAGATGAAAAAAAGAGGGTAAACCCATGTGAGACAGCAAACTTTCAGTCCTCTTCCATTACTCCTTCTCCAAATCATAGGCACTGGACTCTTTATTGATTGTCTTCTCCTGTTGGATTGGAGACAAAATGTTGCATCTCACACCCCTACTTCTTAATCAATGCGAACATGTCTCTCAGTGACATGCATGAACAGAGCCTATTGTCTCCTCCTGCTCGCAGAGGAGAGAGAGCTGCTCAGCATAGCCGCTCACTTTGCATTCTGAGTGAGTTTGCTCGCTGGACTGATTTTTTGCAAATTGCCATAAAATCGACGTCAGGCTCAGCTGGAGGTACTGGCAGTTCTTTTGAAGGACTTATCTTTAAAATTTGATATCTCCCACTGATTTTCTGTGGTATTGTGTGCATGTTTGCATTCCCTGGTAATTTAACCCCGGTGATAACCAGCACACAGTCAGCCCCTGGCAAATCAAAATGACAAACAGCAGCTGTAAACAGAGAAAGGTGTGCATCTAAACATCGTCCAATCCTTTCTGAAAATCCGCGCCTGATTTTTCCAGATTCCAAGTGACACAGTCTGCTTTCAGTGGCCAGTATTTATTTATTTTTTTTATTCTGACCCTCCTCACGGTGATTATGGATGCAGTGATTATGGAGACAGTATTTTCAACCATTTCAAATCTTTTGTTTTTTTTTTTTCTTTCAAAATGTGTGACTGTATTCCATTTTAAGAGCGTATGCGTTGGAAACTTGGTATTCTAACCACAAGTGTAAGTCTTTTTGTAAGCTTACGTAAGTTTTGCTGCTTTCCTAGAATGTTCATACAACAATAATTGTGGCATGGCCTCTCTTTTGTGTGCTGTGGTAATTTATTTTTCTTCAGTGAATGAAGAGGCACTAGGGCTCCTGTCTTGATTACTGTAATTTCCATCCTTTTATGGGTTTCAAAGGCTGCAACCCTCAATGCAAACATGGTTAAAGAAGTATCTAAATGAAATGGATTTTTAATTTCTGGGTTAATATTCTTTTGGCTATAAATACTCCTAGTGAATTTATTTATTATTTATATAATAGTATTCTACAAGCCTCTCAGAATTATTCTTTCTTAAAGTGCTGCCACGAGCACTTTCAGCAGTAAAAAAGTCCTACCACAGAGTAAGCATTGAAAGTTATTTATGAAGTTTCCTTCTCCTACTCTCGGCAGTAAGACTATTTGCTACAAGTAGTTCTCAGCTGACTTTTTTAATGAAATGTGAGGTGCCACAAATGGCAGTGATTACATTTTTCACAGGTCGCCCCATATGTTGAGAAAATGCACAATAAACGGAATCGTTGGAAGCAGTGAGTTAGTGTTGTCATAGCACTGCAATTTCTGAACATCAAATATCAAATATCTCATAAATGTGAATAAATGCCAGCAAATTAGCATGGATGGTTTCCATTTTTAATCACCTTGAAAGCAACAAGTATAATTATTTAAAACTGTTCTTGTGTATTGTTTAATGTTTTCATTATGGTTAATATCACCATAATTCCAAATTCCCCCCGAGGATAATAGGCTAGAAATGCCACATGTGCCAACGTATGTCTGCAGCTTGCAGATATTGTGCAGAATTGCACAAGCTGTTATTATGTGACTGGATTTTTCAGAGCTGTTGCCAAATTTATTCGTGGAAACCTGTTTCCAACTGCCCAGTTCCCCTCTTATAAACCCTACAGACATAATTTATATGTGAAACATATAAAGCTTAACTCATTCATGGGTTTCATACACTGCCATATATTGCTAAAAATGCTGAAATGCAACAATTGCAATTGCATGCAATTGTTTGACATTTACGTTAACTGCTGTACCTGCACTTGGTCATAGGAATGGAAGGGGAAAAATTCTTTACCTGTCACCAAGAAACAAAACTTAAATTACTTTTATTAAAGCAATAAGTGGTAATAGTAATAGCATCCCTATCTGACTGATATCTTTTTATAAGTTTTTAACTTTTTAACACTTGACAAATGCATGCAAAACGTATTTGCTCTGCCAAAAAATGCATGTAGCCACCTGTCACCAGGTTAGGACAACTTGATAGGACTCATAAATACCTGTTGAGTTAGGAGTACTTTTAATTCTGAATCTTGAAAGGCAAGTGTCTTTTACTGTTACGAGTAAGCCAAAATTTACATCGCCCTCTGAATTTTTGAGTACTTAGAACCTATTCCTGGCCCAAGTCCTCTTCTTTCTTTTTTCCAAATCTCTCGTTTCTCCCATAATTAAAACATTTTCAGGATACCTTGTTGTTTTTGAATGGTGCAAAACACTAAACCATGGCAAATAGCCAAAAAACAAATAAACTGATTCCCTTACTGTACCCCCTAGCAAGGAAATAGGGGAAATCCTGATGTCACAGTTGGCTAGCATTTTAGTCTATTGAGGAAATGCAATTTAGGTGGTACAAGAAAGGTTCTGTGCTCCTGTTGGTTTCCCTAACCCGCCATGAGATCTGTAGGATGGGCTCACCTGGGATTTCAGCCTTATTATCATAATTATAGTTAATTACCACTCATGTAGGGCGAAGGGCACAGCTGAGCCTGTGCAGTGTGAAAGATGGATTACTTCGATGCAGAGAGTTCTTATGAGGCATGCAGTGAGCTGTCTCTCCCTTTATCACAGAGACACTGATCCACAGTAAATCTTAATTTATTTGTTTTAATTAATTGCTTTGTTCCTTGGGTGGAAAGAAGGTAATGTAAATTTGAGCACCAGTGAGAAATCCTGCTTCCATAACCAAGCGGGGCTGTAACTGAAGCTGACAGGCTATGCACATTTTCGCACTGTCTGTGTGTATACCTTTTTGTTGCTCTTTTGTCCTCCTCTTTGCTCACCCTCTTGCTCTCCCGGTCCAGGTACCACGTTTGTGTGGCCATACTCATCTACTTCCTCCCTCTGCTGGTGATGGGCTGTGCGTACCTTGTGGTTGGCCTCACCCTATGGGCGAGCGAGATACCAGGAGACTCTTCCGACCGCTACCGGGAGCAGCTTACTGCCAAACGCAAGGTACACCCTGCCCTCACACGCTGACATTCAGGAGAATGCCACAGACAGACAGACGAATGGACAGACTGTCAGGACACTTGTATTTTTATTTTTTGTTTATCACTGTAGGGGCATTATAGGGTTGACATATACATTGGCACTTTAGTTGTATTATTGGCTTTTTTATTATTGTATCACAAGAATTTGCAGTGTGTCATGGTTATATGGCATTGTGTGATGCACTGACATGCTTATTCAAATGTGGTATAACATCCAGTGTATGCACTATTTGTTGTCCTCATTATATGCACTTTTGCACTTCACTTTGCGAGTCCCTCTAGATAAAAGCATCTGCCAAATGAATTAATGTAAATTTGAAGGGAGTAAGGATCAGACACGTCCTTTAATTGCCATAGGCTTTTTTCTCCTTACCATGAAGCTGCAGTCATTCTCTACTCTTTTTCCTCTCTTCTTTCATCTCTCATGTCTCTCATCTTGGCCTTCTCTCTCTCACGCTCACTCGCTCTCTCTCTTTCTCTCTCTCTCTCTGGTACACTCTCTGTCTCAGGTGGTGAAGATGATGATTGTGGTTGTGTGTACCTTTGCTACCTGCTGGCTGCCCTATCATGTGTATTTCCTGCTGCACGAGTTCTTCCCTCACCTTTTCGAGGAGACCTTCATCCAGCAGGTCTATCTGGCCGTCATGTGGCTGGCCATGAGCTCCACTATGTACAACCCTGTTATCTACTGTTGTCTCAATGACAGGTAACTCACGTGTGCTCCTGAACATATGCTGCTACCTGTAAATAAATTTTTCATGAAATGCTATCAGCTGCTCTAACAACAAAAATTATAGGTCAGTAATAGAGCAATTTGGAAAAGCCTTACACACTCTCCTTCTCTCCCTTTCTCTCTCTGTCTCTGTTTCTCACTCTCTTCTTATATATACAATGTATATGCATATATATGTATATATAAGCATATATACAAGCATAGACATATATTCCAATACTTAAGACTGTAACCCTATCATGTTTCCCTCACTCAAAAATTTTCATTCAACTTCCCTGGAAACATCCCTACAGATTTCGGGCAGGATTCAAGCAGGCCTTCCACTGGTGCCCCTGTGTCCCCGACGGCTCGTACGAAGGCCTGGAGCTCAAGTCCACCCGCTACCTGCAAACCCAGACCAGCGTGTACAAGGCCAGCCGCATGGAGACCACCGTGTCCACCGTGCTGCACCACGGGGAGGAGGAGCAGGAGGCGGCGGTCCGAGGGGCGTCCACGGCTCGCCGTCATTCCCTGGACCTGACCTCCAACGGCTCGTCCTCTCGGAGCATCTCCAAGACCGTGTCAGAGACCTCAAGCTTCTACTCCAGCAACAACCTGGCCTAAAGAGCCACCATGTCTCTGCCTGATCCGCACATCTTCTAACACCTGAGGACCAGCGCGGCCTGGCGGCACATGTTGACAGCCCATGCGCTCTGCTTGCCAACGCTGAGGTCCTCTTCAGTCATCCATGTCCTGCTTACTGCTGAGCCTTGGAGCCAAAGTTTGTGCCTCCTCAGTGTGCACAATAGGCCTACATTTGTGTCGAAATGATCCCTGAAACCAGCTGATCCCACCTTTTCTGAGGGTGTGTGTGCGTGTGTGTATGTCACTCTCCAGCTCTGAGCTGAGCCTTCACTGTGTGCTCTAGTGCCCACTGTGCACGGTGTGGCCACATACCCTGTACAAAACCGCCACCTAAAGCCACATTTTAGTCCTCCACCTTGACAGACACAACTACGTGCTTAGGAGTTCACATCCAGAAAATACTTGTGTCACTGATGCTGACTCCACCCCTCTGGAGTCTTGTCCAGCTAAATCTCACAATATTGCATATTAAAATCTACCCAAAGGTAAGCCAAGAGTATCCATGGCTACTGCTGTGTTCTACAATGCCCACATAGGCGTGCACGCTTCAGGTTCACTGAGTGTGTATGTAGCAGAAAATGTAGGCTATCATTCGGTTTTACTGTACTATTCAGTTCTGACTTCTATCATGCCATTCATTTCAAAACATCCCATGGTTCTCACAGAGTATGTGTTTATCTGTATACAAATGTACGCACAGTGCTGTATGTCTATGTGTATGTGTACTTCTGCATGTACGTGTACAGTCTCTAAACTCTACAGAGCCTGTATTAATACATTCTACTCCTGTCAACACACCACTGCTAGTGTGTCTACAGCCATCAACACTGTGTCACATATTCTCACACAATTACTGCACAAGACCGTTGAAGGGACTGTGTCCAATTTCACTGAAGACTGAGGGCACTGGATTTCTCTCAAGCAAGAGCCCAGATGGGACAAATACTGGTGATAGCATAGCAAGGGAAATAAAAAACAACATACCTACATGTAATACACCCTTAAATATTCTCAATGTGTACTAGAATATGTGCCATCAAACAAGTTACAGATTGGTGGGGCACTTCCTGTAACTCCACAGAGTCAGGCTCTAGGCTTTATATTGTGGCTTATGACCCCCTGTGTAAATCCTCATAGGTCGTAATTAAAGTAGATCAGCAAACATGCCACACGTTAAAAAGGGATAAGTGTCAGCGAAAACCCGTATGCGCTTCACTGTCTCTGTCCAGTCAGAGCCTGACTGACTGCTGTCTGCGCTAAGCTCTCTGTGATTCTGAGGCCATCACACACAATCTGAAACTAAACAGCTCCAAACATTATCACACACAACGGTGGCTCATGCCAGAATAGAATTAACTTTGGTCGCGTTCCAGACTGCTGCAGATTTGTTTAGAACTGTCAGCCTGGCAACACTCTTGACAACAACACCCAGCAAAGGGACTAAGGGATGTTTTTTTGGGGGGGGGCTGCAGTGGGTGGGTTATAACACCTGTTGTTATAGATTGTTGTGCTGTCAGGCTGACAACGTGTGGCCTCAGTTCAGAGCAGACAGGAGATATAAATTCCAGAGAGAGGGAGAGAGAGAGAGAGAGAGAGAGAGAAAGAGAGTGACAGAGTATACTTTTTCATATTATCCTGTCATACATATACATAAATCCATCTTTACCAAGTTACGATATCATTGAATGCACACAGTAATACACACTTATACATTTGAAAATAGGAGAATAAGAAACATAAGTAAGGTATACATGCTGACAGCTGTGCATAGGTGTTTGTTACACTTGTGCATGTAGTGTGTGTGTGTGTGCACATGCAAGTGTGTATGTAAGCAAGTGCGTGTATGCATGTAAGTTTGTGGATGGTCGCAGTGACAGCTCAGCTGGCTCAGTGTTTTAGGCCTCCTTCAGCAGAGAACAGGATGGTTTCACCCACACGGCCCATCTCACTGGCAGACGGCACAAAGTGAAAAACGATTAGCCACCGATTCATTCAGAGGGAGAGGAACAGCTTGGACATCTCAGCAAACAAGCCTTACCCAGCCACAACAGAGCCTTACAGGCCACTTGTAATTACCGTACTTTGGGAGAACTCATCAGTTTCGCTGCCATTTAAAATTGTGTGAGGGTCTTGCCTCTCAGTGTGTCCCAAATAGAACACAGCATTTTATTTTCATGTCATTTTACATATAATTTCATTAACTTTGGTCACCCATGATGTACTGTATGGATATTTCAACATGTGGGGGGAAAAAAAATCAAATGCCACTTGGCAAAAGCAAAAACATTTTCCATAAAAGCATCCCGTTTGTGAGAAAGACTGCTCCTTTTTGTTTCTCAGGTGTCAGAAAGGCAAGGTTTTTCTTAGCTCATCAGAATTCCCATCCGACCCCTGTCACCAGGGTGAATATCCTCATCAGCGCTGCGCTTGGATCTCTCTTCAATCACACTAATTACTGCAGAAGAGGGGATGAGTAACCCTCCACCACAGCAACAGCTGCACACACACTCACATGCTCTCTTCAAAACTTTCCAGCACCGTGCCGTAGAGTGCTCGATTTCACAGCCCGGCTCTGTGCCCCGTGCCGGTGTTTGTGTGTGTGTGTGTGTGTGTGTTTGTGAGTACGTCTGTGCGTGCGTGTATGTGTGTGTGTGTATCTGTGTCTTGTGTCAGTTTTTCTAATCCTACTGGTGTCTTGCTTGTGTTTGTTTGCGTGTTCGTGCAAGTGTTCGTCACCACCCCCGCAGATGGTAGGTCACATCGTGGGCTCTGTTCATCTGGGGAGCTAATGTAAGCCAGGCTTTGATCAGCACATTGGCATGGAATGGGGTGCGCAACAGTGCACCTGGACTTACTGACCAGCAGCTGCTCTCTGTTGGATCATTATTATTTCTGACGCTTGATGTTATTGTACATCTTCACCTTTTCAGCAAACAGCTGTCCTGCCTGGTGCTGGGTCAGTGAGCCCTAATTGATCTGTTTACTTTCTTTAAAGAGTAAAACTGGCCCAGCAGCATTGGAGTCACGTATGTATTGCCCTATGCCTCTGTGGAGAAATGGTTCCCTGGCACCAGTTGAACAACATTGCTTTACCTCACGCGCCTACTGAACTGACTTGTCAAATATGCCGGGAGCCAGACATCCCAGTTACCATGCATGAAGGGAAGATTCTTGAAACCCATGCTGTGGCTCCTAGAGAGATTGACAGAGCTCATAATGTCAGTGTCTGACAGTTATCCACACAGTGGTATGAACATAGCTGTGCCACATTCCTGTCCAATTTGTGGTGCCACAGATCTGTGCCAGTACGTGTCTGGTGAAAAAATAACCACTGTTACATTGTCTGCTTCTGAGAGGTAGTAGACAGGGAGCACTGCTTATTGCCTGTGTCATGCAGTAATCATGAATGGCACTGGAGTGGGTGAAAGGTCATTGACTGTGGTCAGATGGGGTGTGAATAGGGTGGGGGAGACTGGATATCTGGATGAAAGTGTAGAGGGATATCATAACATTAGTTGTAATGGTAACATATATAGTGAGGATAAGTTTGTGTTTTTTGGTGGGGAGTTTGGCAATTGAGAATGAGTTGACTTGAAGATTGCCTTGAAAAAGGCCCACAAATGTTAGACCGGGCTGCTTCTAAATTCAGCCTCCTGGTACCGAAATTCACACCTCCATGGTAAATGATCCCTTTCAAAACCTAAATAATCAGTGTCAAAAGGAATATCTATAATAAAACTGTCATGAATTATCACCTTGTAATTATTATGTTATATGTTCGACGGCTGATTTTAATGACCTGGCAGTGCGGGATATAATTCTCCTAGCCTTATCTCACCTGTCGGAGCCCGGAGAACCCACAGAGCACTGCAGGAATGAAACTGTGCACAAAAGAAAATCTGCATTACGTTTTAAATAAAAGATGAGCGGAAATGAAATGCAAAGGAAACTTTTGACATGAGCCGGCTACAATGGGAGTAACTTTGAAGTGATGCACATTCCCTTTGGTCAGCAAAGTGCTTTGAGATGTATTCAGGAGTACAGGACAAAGGTGTCATATTACAGCCATGCTCCACAGGGTTCGGGACAATCCTTTGAACAGTATATAAAAACATTATAAAGTAGACTTGTAACAATACATGTGTCATACTATATGGATATGTTGTATCTCATGAATTAATGAACATGTCATTATCTGTATTAGAGGGTCAGTGTTGCCACATTATAATGTGTTATTGTGTTGTATTATTGATTGCTTTATGGTAAACTCTGATCTTTAATTGCTTAAATGTGATACAACCATGTGTGCTTTGTTGTGCTGTGTTTTGTATATTTTGTATATATATATGAAATTAGGAACTGTTGTATTCGTTTTGATCCAAGGCTTAAGGAAGTAGCCTGTTTTGAGGCTTTGATGGTTGAATGTTTCCCTGTTTTGAAAGGCAAATGAAATCCACAAAAGTGGTCTGCCAAAAATAGAGTTCAAAATGCACAAATCCGAAATTGCGCCTTTCACTTGAATGATATCAACTTGAGAACGAACAGCCAAATTAGACAAGAAAAGTATAAACTAACTGACAGAAATATCCTGAAATTTTAGGGACTCACGGGAGGTTCTGTGCCGAGGTGGAATGTCTGGTTGGATGCCGGAGATGTCTCGTGTGTGTCCGTTTTTGTTCCTTTTAAAAAAATGTCCATTTGTCAGCCTGTCATCCAGTCAGCAGGTTGCTCTTTCTGCAAGCGTGTCACTGATGTAACTGAAAGTCTCTCTGTCAGTCAGTGTCACTCTGCGCATCAGTGGTGGGTTAATGTGTCAGAATTTGTGCCACGTGACTTTATCGGTTAGAGCCTAAAAAAAATCCCAGTGTTTTAATAATGCAACGTATTCTGATTCTGTGTCAGAAAGCCGAAGCTCTTGAAGCCAGTGCAGGGCTCAGATTGCTGTCACTGCGCAGTGGGACGGCTGGGGTGACTGCCAGGAGATGGACTGTGAGAGGAAAGGAGAAACTGAGTGAAACGGTGCAAGACAAACAGAGAGAAAAACGGAGAGGAGGGCCAGGGGAACAGAGAGGATAAGGGGAGGCTGATTATCACGTCTGACCTGCTCCCCTCATCCTCTCTGTTCTAAAACCTCCACGGGTCTCAGGTTGATGCAAATGCATTCTAATGTATTCGGCTCTCTCAAATCCAGTTGAGGATTTCACCAGCCAAAGGGAAGGAGAAGAGGGGAAAGTGAAAAACATTATGATTTTTTTTTAATAGTTCAGTTATGTTTTCATAATCGCTTTTTTAATATCATGTGATTCTGACTTTTTTCATAATTAATAGCAAAGTTTAGTTTTATATCAGTGGAATAATTGTATTTTTCCTTCTGTTCTTATTTCAGGTATACTTGTGAAAGGACTCTTAGTGTGTTTTTTTCTTGTATTCCTTCTGGTGTATTTTGCTGTTTATGGCATCTGGAAAAATGTTTTTTGTGGCTAATAAAACAATGAACATATGTATGAACACACATACAACATGTGTGCTCACTCACACTGACATGTACACACAAACACATATTCCCCATCAATAAAGGTTCTCTGCAATGTGAAAACCATATAATACAGGCTATCTTTTTCTTGTTTTATTAAATTGCTAATCATACTTAGCATTCTATCCCAGCAATACAGACCAGAAGTATTATACTGATGTTCAACAGATATTGTATATTCTCATAGTGTGTATTTTGTCTAGCAGTTTTATTAATCAAGTAATGCCAAGAACACTGAAATGCAGCTGTCATGTCCTTGATAAAAATACCTCAATTATCATTTATTCCATCTGACAAATTTTCTTTGTGTTGATCTCTTTGTTTATTGCTTTACATCATAAATTACTCATATTAACATTTAATTTACCATTTAACACACACACACATTTGTTTAAAAATAACATTTAAAAATTATGCTGTTGTTATTGTTTAAAACATGAAACTTTAGGGAGAGATGTGTTGAGATGAGGCAAACTGGGATTTTGTTGGTCGTGACGTCTGAGTGGTTTCAGGCCTTTCCTCTGATGAGATGCATTCTGGCATAAATAAGCTTAGTAAATCGGAGGGCTTGCGGTGGGGGGGGGGGGGGGGGGGGCTGCGTGCTGTGGAAGAGTGGCATGCCTGAGTCTCCAGTGAGTCACTGTCCCAACAGCTGTACATGCTGAGAGCTAAGATCTCAGAGGCCCACATTCTATATGATGTTGTCGGAGCCGTTTGATCCATGACCCTCTCCGGCTTTGGAACAGAGGGCAGCGCTGAGCAGTTTATTCACAACTGTTCTGTACACTCCATCATAACGTCATCAGTCAATAGGCACAAGTAAGGATAGCGTTACAAACAGCATTTAAAAGTCTGGGGATATGTGTGCTTGTGTGTTCTGCATGTTGGAAAACACTGAACACTGTTGCCTCTCTGCGTTTCCTTTTCTCTCTCAAACTGCATGTGCTGTAAGTGTGTGTTTACACTGATGTGTTTCCACAGAAGGCACAAACCAGTTTCCTTCTACTGACTGTTCACTAAGCATTATCATTAAGTGTTATTGAGATTTTTGGTACATGTGGATTTCCCCTAAAACTCTGTTGTATTACAGTATTTTAACATCCTACGAAACAACCTCTCTCTGATCAAACTGAACCCACCCCCCCATCCCCACCCCCATACAGCATATTTATCATAATTCCCCCACCCCCCAAATCTTCCTGTACTCTCAGGCATCAGAGGCACAGAACAAACTGGAGCACTGTATCAGTGGGAGGTGAGTCAGGCTCAGCAGACGTCTATGGAGCTGCAAGTGACGTGGGTGCTCGGGGTAGACACGCACGCACATATGCACGCACACACACACACACATACGCACACACACACACACACACACACCCCAAATTCCGCTTGTGACAGGATGACAACGCTGACTTCCAGCACACCAGACAGAGGCAGTGCCCTTCACTGTGGATAACCACGTCATCGTCAGTGTGGTGAGTTGAAAACATTTCCTGCGGGTTGTCACTTATGGTATAGTCAGCAGCCACGCCACCCTGCAGCCTTCTCCTGCCTAGTTACGGAAGCTAAGAAGGACTTGGAATGAATTGTACTTCAATCAGACACCTCCTGAAAAAATCTACTGTTACGGCTGGAAGTGATGCTGGTATCCCAGGAGGGTTTTCCCCTGGACCATGTAAAAAACAACTCCCAAGCACAGTGGCAGAGATGCTGTCCGGTCTTTTTGGTGAGACTTCAAACCAAAGTCCAGACTCTCTGTGGCCATTGAAGATCCCCCTGGCATTATTGCAAGGAGTAAGAGGGTTCCCTGGTATCCTGGAAAATTCACAGTCTGGCCTTGTGATCATCCTCCATTCTTCCTTCTCCTCTTCAGTTGCTATGTGCTGAGCATTCTGGCACTAAAGGGCTGCCAAGAAGCTCCCAGGTTGTTGTCTGAGTATCTGTCCTATCATCTGTGGTAGTTAAACTAAGCCACTTGATTTTCACTCAGCTAGACCTTTTCCATTTCACCTATCCAGACTGTCTTTCTCCCCACACTTTTTTTCCTGGTAATGACGATAAAACCAGTCAGCTCTCCTGCCTGTACTGGTATTGCCATTGTCATTATTTATCATTAATCAACGTTATGAATTTAATTATGTAATGTATAGTGAATTTCATCACGATCCCAAGCTGCTAAATACTCCAGCCAACCCATCATAAACACATAATGCACAATGACAAGCCAATACAGCTTAGGTCAAAGTGAGAGGCTTTTATTGTCTACAGGGAAGAGCAAAGAGAGGACAGAAGCATATAAGAGAAACAGGATACTTCTGAGCGAGATACTGAGAAACCGCTATGGACATGTCTCCAAACTTCAATCCACTGGAGGGAGATGCAAATGCAAGTCAAAAATAAGCAAACAAAATAAACCTGGCAAAATGTGATGTCCTCTTAATTTCTGTTTGTATTTGCTCCTACCCAAAGCTCTGCAGACCTGATTAAATACTGACAATAATGTAACTTTCAGCCTGCAGCAAGCACATTGGACATGACAGATTAAATTGGCTCTTGTTGACAGGCCCTGCAGAATAATAAGGATGTTCTAGCTGGTGCTTCTCTCTGCCTCTCTCTCTATTTCTTTTTCTCTCTGTATCCCTCTTTCTCTCTCACTCTCATCCTCTCAATATCTATCCCTTTCTCTCTCAGTACCTCAGTTTATTCTAGATGAAGAATTCAGATGTCTTTATTGGTATGAGATACATACATACATTTAGTATATAGTCTCAGCATATACATCTCTCTTTGATTTTTCCTGTGTCCATGTCTCTCCTGTCTCTGTCATATATGAATTCATAGAGTGTTTGTGCGCTTGAAAAAGGCATCACACAGCCAAGGAAGTAGAAGGTTACAGGAGCCCTTGGTCATGAATTGATTTCTTCAGTTTTTTATGGATCCTTTCTGTTAAAGTGTATGCATGTTTATTTCAAAATGTCAATGTTAATTGAGTCAAATGTTAATGTTAATACTGAGGAAAGCAAAGTCCCTCATCCCACATCAGCGCTGATTTTTCAAGCACATACTGTAGTAATTGAGTCTCCCTGGATTATGATCTAATCTCCTGTGTATTTTGTGTTGGGGGGGATTTTATTTTTAATATCAGGAGGTTTTCCAAAATGTGTTATTTTTAGCCCTGTTCTTCTCACTTTCCAAGAATTGGTTCAAAAGGCTCACCTTGACATCTGAGGTTCAGGACCTCCACAAAAATAATAAAGCGCTCAAAGTTTGCTTTTGAATCAAATCTCCTGTGAATGAATAGCAGTGGCTCAACACATTTGTATGATGAAGCATTTGGAGCATTTTGGGCATGTGACTTCAGCGACACTTCTAGCAACAACTGGATAAAATCCAAATGTTTTCATATTGCAGGACTGCTATAGCACAGAGCTCTCTCTTATGCTGTCCTTCATTTTCTGCCCGGAGGTTGCTGCAGTCTCTGCCGACCGGTCACTGCAAACCCGGCACTGATCTGGGACGGTGAGTGACCTTTCTCCTGCTGGGCCACCTGCTGCCAGGGAGACAGAGGCGGGTCAGACTCCAGCAACCTATGTCGGCTGCCTCTCGTTCCATTTCCCCCAACAAAAAACACCTCATAGCTCAGAGACGGGGGACCGGTTGCACTGCTGAGAGGGGGTGGAAAAGATGGATTTGTGCTGAATTTTCTCCCGGTGTGTTTTCGTTTGTTTCTGCCTCATGTCAAGCGCACACAGCACAGCACATTCAGCAATGCGGTACTACATTAAAATACATCAATACTTCAACAGGTGCCTGCCTTCCACAGGCCCGCAGCACTGCCTGATCACTGGACCACGTGGCCCTGCCAAACAGTACGTATCCAGCACACACACTACACCCACACTGCATTGTTCTTCATTGGATTTATTCCCCTTAGGACCTGGTTTGTTTTGAGGCATCTGAAAAAATTTGTACGGCTATAGTTGTTAATTCTACTGTTAGCCAGAGGCAGAGAATGACAGCTTTATTAATAATGTATAAATGATGCTGACTGAAGCCACAAGTTACTTTAGTTTTGGTGAGCGCACAAGGCTTAATGATGGAATCAGCAGAGGTGATGGGAGCAGCTTCAACCACAGACCTCAAGTAATCTGGTTACCGCTAGAGCTGGAACAATAAAACCTGTAACAACAAAAATAATGTCAAAATATGGAGACAACCTTTCTGTCTCTCCCTCTCCCTCTCCCTCTGTCTTTCTCTTGTTTTGACAATTTAATGTACTATTACATTGTACGCACAAGTAAGGCAGATAAATTTATCTACGTTTGTTCCCAAAAGGGAGGTTGACGTGTTTTATTCTGTATTTTTAGTCATTATGCTTTCATGTGTTTTTGCATTTTTTGTTGTATCATTTTGCATTATTGTTGACAGAACAGTCCCCCTCACCATGTTTTCCCATTTGAAAATAAATGTATCATCATTCATTTTTCCAACCATTATGACGGCTGTCACCAACGAGTGTAAAATAAAGTAATAACTAATTTCTTTTTTCCTTTTAACTGCCCCTTCTTCTGTTTCTATCCCTGCTTTAATCCTAATGAGTGTTAAAAAACTAAATGAAAACATGAGGCTGAGTGGATTGAAACAATTTATTTCACCAGTTAAGTTTAGGCATCTGTCACCCCTCAGTTATACTTCTTGTTCAAGTCAATCCTGTTAAATTAAGACACATAGGATCAGCTCCTACCCACACGTCCTTCCAGTCATCAATTAGAAATGAAGAGAACAAAAACGCTCTGTATTGGGAATTTATCACATTTAGAGAAGACAGCTGGTAATCATCATTATTCACATACACACACACACACACACACACACACACACGCTCAGGCTGCACATTCATGCAACACTGTTCCACATAATATATCTTCTTCCGGTCAGAATTTGTAATTACACAGTTCCTTTATGGTAAAAAGATGCTCATTATGGCAGTTAGGATCCAGTCTTGCCCAGTTTTGCATATTCTCTGTCCTTTCAGAGTGCCAGACTCATGAATCATCGACAGTGTTGTTTTCACCCTTCAGACTATAGATGATCAATCAGCTTTTCGCTATGGAGACCAACCAGCACTGCCATTACATAAAACCAGACAGATGTGATCAACTGACACAAACAGCAACATCAACACCGAGTGCCAACATTATGCAAATGTGTAAACACATCATTTATATTTACCTTTTGAAATACACACATGAATAAACATTTAAATGTTGAAGCAATTAAATGAATAAAGAATGACATATGGTGAAATACCATTGAAATCTCTTTTTTATTTTGATGTTCACCATCAGACCAGTGTCATTAATATTTCTGATGTGGCATGACCTATTCCAAACGCATTTTCAGTGTGACACCATGATGCATCTTCCTCTTCAAATTGCACAGCAACATTTTGTCAATTGATTCGAGTAGGAGGGATCAAGGAAGCTTGATTTATTGTCTTTTTAGCTACTGGCTACAGATTGTTTACATGCATATTTAACATATGACACAAAAGTTCCAACATCCAAGAGCAAGGCTCAAGGAAAATGAATTTGCATTAAGGTCCTGCCCTCTCACATAAATTCACGAGGCAAGAGGCACGACAGAAAGGTTATTTACAGAGGGCATTTAAAAAAAAAAAGATAAATTAAAAACTTGCCGGTCAAAATGTCCAGCAATAATGCTCATACAAAACGTAGCTATAATGAAGGCTAGCCCTAAACAGGACATTTGTGTTTTAAGTGCTTGCTTATTAGCTCAGTGAGCTCTACCCCGACTGGGCTACACTGGCTAAAATTGCCTGTGTTCTGCCCGTGTCAAGCGTGCCAGCAGAGAGAGGCTTCTCTGAAAATAAAATGTTACCTGGGAGCCTATAGGCTACATCTGATGCCATGTAGGCCCAGCCTTTTTAAAAACAGGCTACAGATGTTACAGGCAGATGTTTCATAATAGCCTACATTTTAGCGGCTAATGTTGAGGTTTTGCTCAATCGTTATTGTTCGTTTAGCTTAATCCTTACTGCTCATTAAATGGTCAAACTGATTTGAGGTCGTTGTCATTTTTTCGTCAACCTAGCTGTACATTATATTTCCATTTGTAACATAGACTGTTATTGAAACATGACCGGTACGTTTCAAATTTGTCTGGTAAAATAAACTCTTTCCGGACACCGGACCAGCAAGAAAAAATCCTAGCGGAAACCCTGACATACATGTATATTACATATACAGTGCCCTGTGTATTTAACTAAATCCTGTATTAAAAGGTGACAAGTACCTAGCAGAAAAACTGTCTCACTACAAGCTGAGATGCAACTAGAGCTTGCGGTATAGGTTAAAAATCCTACATCATTCTGCAATTATCCAAGTCATGATAACTGAAGGAAGCGAAAAATGTGATCTTTGTGTTTTCTAGGATAAAATCTATCATTTGTGAACAATGTAAATCAGTTCTGTGCAATGCTTTTATGATCAAAGCACAACACATAAAAAAAAAACATTTAAGAAGAGTTTTTCTTTTATAAGCATGGTTTTAGTTCCACTTTATACAGGGGCGTGAATAAATGTGGAAGGCATTGTATTATGTGATGTGCTATTCAATAACGTCAGTGCTGATCATCACATGTTGTGGTCTTATCAGTAATGATATTGTAATTATGTGCCCTGAGAGTTAGTTGTCACTGGAATAAGAAGATATTCCATTTTCTGAGCTCATCTGAATAATCATTGCTTCAAATAACTAATGTACATGAAAACAGGGCAGATGAGACGTCAGAGGAAGCACCCTCCTCTCATAGCTCATAATGCTCTGCCCTGACTCCAGTGCTCTCACACAGGTGCATACATTCACATGTGCTTGTATCCTGAGTGTCAGTGAGTATTTAGGTGTATGTGAGAATGTAAGAGAGAGTTAAATACAATGAGTTGCACATGCGTTCAATGTAGCACAAAGAAATACCGGGACATAATAATCATGAAGTCAAAACACAATAAAACATAATTATGGACTATTGATTGGAGAGTGAAGGCTTCATGAATCCCAGAATGGATGTACCTGCAATTATTATGTTATCAGCAACTCACTGATTTGAACCACTCATAATCATGAAATCATCAGTAAATACAAATTTATAGGAAATTCCGCCTGTGAAAAACTAATTGAGCTGTATATCAAAAATAAGAGAGACCAAGAGACTCCCTGGCTGCTAAGACAGATCTATAGAAGAAATATCTCAAACCCAGGAAAGTCTTTGAATCTCATCATTTTAAAAGAGATGCTGAAATATGGCAATACCAAATTCAACAGGCTAGTTTCTCTCTAACATCTGAATTCAGGGACTTACAACCCCAAGTGGAGATCATTTTTACCCAAACAGTTACTGAGAGATCTATGCAAACAGTGAATATGGGAAGGAAGTTAAATATCTTAAGTGCTATTGAGTGCCAGATCTGGATATCTGTGCACATTATAGACAACAAGAGGTTAGGAAAGCTCCACGCTTCACAACAAATGTGAAAAATGCAAAAAAAATGTCACAGCTGAACCAAAAGAAGGGTGACTACCTGCCACTGAGAGACAGCAAGTGACACAAACACTTTTCCTTTACACCTCAAATATCTTGATGTATGTGCATGAAATGTGTTGTGATGCAAAACCTGACAGAAACAAAGATCCTGTGGTTTAACAGTGCATAAAATTCTATGTCAGGAGGTTTTCCAACCCTTTGGCATTTGCCATTTATGGCTGCAGCACCAACTAAAGCATCCCTATTTCAGATTTTCATGTCATTAAAGTGATAGATGAAGGCACTCTTGCCATGGCATTAATGCCAGGACATGTCTGCTCTTACGCAGGCGGAGAGAGTAGAGCAGTGAGAGAGAGAGAAAAAATTCACAGCACATTCATTCACTCACATCTAAATATGAAATGTGTGTTTCTGACCGTAGGTTTTCCAAACATTTCTTTATCTGATATAATACTAAATAATAAAATCAACAATGATCATACTGCTGTGCATTTTGAAGATGGTTAGCAGTGACACATGGAAAAATTTTGGCTTCCTTTGACCCTCTGGTGTTTTCACTCTAATGTTATTACCAGGGCATTGGCTGCGCTTTTGTGCCACTTGTAGTCAGGTATGTAATTTAAATATTCATTGACAAGATAAGAGATCATTGCTAGTTCCATCATGCCCCCCCCCCCTTATGTCTGCAGCATATATTTTTATAAATCACTCTTTAATAAGGTGATGGCAAATGGCAATTTAGATGGCATGATACAGTGCAGTTTTATTAACACCACCCTGTAGGTTTCATGAATAAAATATAAGGTGAAGACATTTCCTTTTCATATCCTATTTTACATCAATTTTATTGACTTTCATCATCTTGTACCTATCGTATCTTATTGTTGTGAATTATTAGCAGCAGTTATGATTGTATGTTTGTGTTGTCTACTGTGTACATGAATGTTTTGTGTAGACAACATGACTGTATGATTGCCATGCCAATAAAGCACTGAACTGAATTAATTTAGAGAAAAGGACATAGAGAGAAGAGCAGGAGCAGGGAATGGAAGAACACAGAGGCAGAGGAGACAGAAAGAATGAAGCAGAGAGACAGTGAAAAGGAGAGAGAGAGAGAGAGAGAGAGAGAGAGAGAGAGAGAAGGAGAGAGAAACAGAGGGAGAAATTGATTCAGAGCACTTATGTCAGGAGCAGCTGGGGGTCTCTCTTAGTTCAGTATGCACAGAAATGTCACCGTGCTCCTCTCTCTCCTTCTCCCATAGTTCCACCACCTGAGGCTCTCAACTTTAACATAAGGAGCACTGTTGTCTCGGTGCGGTCTTCTCGACCATCAAGCCCCTCAGAAGAATATTATGATTTTCACACAGTTTAGAGACTGTCCACATCAAAATTCCAGTATGGCTGAGGACTACACATGGCAGCATATGACAGTATAGAGCAGTGCTTAGTTGAATTAATCTGTTTTTCCCTCTGTCCTTTTCTGCTGCTTTACCACATATGTACATGAATAATACAAACTGTATAAACTGACTTTTGAATGGCAGTAACATTTCTGAAGAGAGAAAATTGCTATGAATAACTGGGGGATACGTGTGTGTGTGTGTGTGTGTGTGTGTGTATGTGTGTGTTCTTATGGTTGTGATCTGTGCTGGTTCATGCAGAATTTGCCCAGTGGGTTCAAGTTAGGAATCTGCATGTTTAGGTTTTTTGTTGGGATTGTATAAAGACTGTGCTCAGTAATTTGTGCACAGTGAGATACAATAGAGGCGGTGAGGTTGTGGATTTCACTTTCTCCTTCCATATCAGATACATTCCGTCACCAATCCTTCTTTCTTTTCCAATTTGCCTTTGAAGGGGGAGGGGTAGGGAGAAGGAGGAGCAGGGTGCAAGGGATATAGAAATTAAGTGAGGAAGATGAGGGAGGAATATAGAGAGGAGTAAATGATATAAAGAGTGAGAGAAAGTGGGGAAGGCAGAAAGAAGGGGGCAGGGGATTGAGAGCGAAGGATCTTAACTCCCCTTGTGTGTATGCACATATAGATGAGCCTCAATCGTGACTGGAAGGTTTGCACCGTAATGGCTCTGGCCCAATGGGGCAGAGAGAGTTTGAAACTGGGGAAATGGACCTTGATCAATTATTCTTGAGTTTAATGGGATTTATTGTCAAAGCCTTGGCAAGATAACATATCGGTGTCTGTATCTCTGTCTGTCTGGTTGTCTCTTCCCTGTGTGTGTGTGTGTGTGTGTGTGTGTGTGTGTGCGTGTGTGTGTGTGTGTGTGTGTGTGAGTGTGTGCAAGAGAGAGAGAGAGAGCGAGGAAGTGCGAGAGCGAGAGCATATCCTATCAATCTAACATGTAAAACAAAACAAAAAGAAATCCACCTAGGAATGCCATTTAAATGGAAACAAGCTACATGAAAATGTTTTCTTTCACTACCCTATTTTTTCAGAATTATTTATTTTGGAACTAGTCCCTGAAGGTGCAACTCTCTGCACCTCCTCTCTATCCCCCACCACCACACACACATGCATTCACACACAGTGCAAGCCTCCAGTTCTCTGAAGACATCAGGCATAATGCCAGCTTAGATCAACAGATGGAGAGAAAAAAAAAATGAAGAACACAAAGATGGATAATGGCTGATAGGAGAGGCTAATCATCTCAGGGGCTTTAACAAAAGGTGTACAGTGGACGGTTACTGAAGGGCTATGTGTATGTTAGCTGAGGGGAGTGTTAAGGGCGGCCCGCTGACCGGGGCTTGTGAGAATGAACTGCATTGGAGGGCCAGAACAGAAGCAGTGTAATTAACCTGTGGAGCATGGCTGACTGATGGGGAGAGGGGGGGTGTTCCAGCTTTTATTAAAGCTCGCTGATCCTCAGCGCATAAAGTGCTTATTAGCACCACTCCATGTGAACATGGGAATGGCTGGTGTTGCAGCTCCGCATTGCCCTTCGCGTTTTGCGAGAGGTGGGATATAATTCACACTCCAGGAGGACACTCCAAATTAATCTGTGGATATGAACCCTCCAGCTCCGTGCAGAGGGAGTGCTGGAGAACAACTGCAGCTGGCGTAGCCCACACAGTGACTCAAACAGTTGTACAATGACAAGTGCATCGCTTTTCCTGCATGTATCACTGGACACAGGCAGTGCAGTCTGGGCTAGAATGGTCTTTTAATGCCTCACAGCAGCAATGTCTCTCTGCAGATAGATTCAAAGCCTGTTGTCTAAATGGCCGTTATCCTATGTAAATATCCATCGATCTAACAGTGGATATCTGTGAATGTGAAAATGAAAGATTTCCGAGTGATCAAATGCTTACTGAAGATTGAGCCTATGATACAAGCTACAAAAGGCTGATAGCTAAGTGTCCATATTTCTTTGCAAATGTGAATGCTATTCTTTGTCCCCTGTTGCCACTCTACATGTAGGCAGAGCCCTTGCCACAAGGCTGCGGTGAGGAGGAGCAGATGGGCAGAGGAACACAGAGACCAGGCAGCAGTTTAAGGATCGATGGAAGGAGATGATCGATGACCACGACGACCGCAAGAACACAGGAAGCGCCCCCAAACAGGGCCTGAGGGGGGGGGGGCCCTCTCCCTCGCAACAAACCGAAGCCACGACATGAAATATTAAGTGGGCTGGTGATAATCACTGCGGAAACTCCTCCCCTGAGACATGGAGGAGGGAGAGGAGGGAGAGGGGAGCTTGCGAGAGAGGGAACAAGTGATCGATGGCGCGAGACCCAGAGATAGTATATGCGTGATGATGGTTTAAATGTCGAGGGGCTGGCTCCAATATTTCCCCCTTAAATAACCTCACTGCAATATAGGCACATAACTTGATAAATAGACATGAGGAGAGAGGGAGCATTGGGAGGCAGAGAGACAGAGAATGGTGAACCGGGGAGATTAATGCATATATCTGGATTTCTGAATGAGACTTATTTCTGCCTGACCTCCTGAGAGCTCACACGAGTGTGAGAAGGAGAAAGACACAGAAACAGACAGAAAGGAGGGTTAGGAAGAGGGCATGAGAGAGAAAAGAGAGGAAAGAGAGAAAGAGAAAGAGACGCAGAAAAAGAGAAAACAGAGAGAGAAGAGAGGGGGAGCGGGAGAGGAGAGCGAGAGTGGGCTTGACTTTTAAAAATCTCTTGATGTAACAACTGTTGAACAATAGCTTATTTTGAGAAGGAGAAAAATAAAAGAAATCAAGGAAACAAGCCAAAACAAAACAAACCCACATTTTCAAAAGATCGCACACTTAAAAAAATACATTATCCTCCCTATAATGAGACCTTTATAATGTCAACACAAGATATCCTTTCTCATCAACTCCACAAAACGTCTCATTTGCGGCCCATTTATATTTAAATTCATTCAGATTGTTTTTTACCAACTGAAGAGCATTCCCAATTTTCAGTCTGTGTGCAAATGTGGATCTCAGAATCAAAACCACATATGTAATCCCATGTCTGTCCTGTTAAGCTTTCTAAAACCTTTAGATTTGGTATAGGGCAAAAATGAAAATAGGTCAGGATGTATAAGTGTTTCTCTCCTTGTTATACTTTACTACAAAAATGAAACAGTGAAGAGGAAAAATGCACATTTATTTTAGCCTTCCAATTTCTTTCTACATCAAACCCTTGACACAACCTTAGGCATTCACCAAAAAAGTAGAAAATCCTATTCAGTATGGATAAGGACCCACTTCTTACATTGGGATTAAACCTGCCGGTAAAACCGTTAGAGGCGCCTATTCCATGAAGTACCCCCCAGTGGAGGTCACCATCTCATTAAGGGAGGGGGGTTTATAAGACAACCTTGAGCGTATCTGGGCCTCTGCTTCAATTTCTAGCCAAACCCTCTGGTGCGTGTCAACTTTGTCAGCTAACAGGTCAGCAAACAAGGACTTCACACTTAACAGGTATATCATTTTATCTTTGTTTTTTTTTAACATTTCTAAAACAGAGAAGTCCCTTGTGCCATACAAGAGGCACATACTCTCTGCCCTCACGATCTGCCATGAATTTTTCATAATGGTAGGAAACCGACACTGGCAACTGCTTTCCATTAACTCTTGCACCTCCCAGAGGAAAGTGCAAACATTCAAACAAAGTATACATAGACCTCTAATGCCAGTTCACTGGTTTCCCACTTTAAAATAGAAAATTCAGCAAAGAGGTGCACCTTAGTGACAAGGGAGGAGAATACACTGTCAGACAGTAAAACCTGATTAAGGAGAGACAGAAAGGTGAAACAAATAAGTTGTAACAGATCACGCACGCGGATGTGTCCACTCTCTCTCAGTTACAGACAAGCGTACCTCTGGCACAGAGACAGAGGCCTGTAGTTGCTCCGTCACCTCTCCTCATGTCCTCATGTCTTATGCCTTCCTAGAAGAAGAGAGAGTGAACAACATCTGCTCTTGGTTCTAGGCTCTAGTTATTTATTCCTTCATTTTTGTTGGTGATATAAAATCATAAAATGATATACCTGTTAAGTGTGAAGTCCTTGTTTGCTGACCTGTTAGCTGACAAAGTTGACACGCACCAGAGGGTTTGGCTAGAAATTGAAGCAGAGGCCCAGATACGCTCAAGGTTGGGTTATAAACCCCCCTCCCTTAATGAGATGGTGACCTCCACTGGGGGGTACTTCATGGAATAGGCGCCAACAGAAAAGGGGGGGGGGGGGGGGGGTCAGCAGAACAATTCACATACACGAGAGGGAATGGGTCAGTGCAGCAATGAAATTATCATCAAAACTGATTACGGTTCTACAGCAGAAGCCTGCACCTAGACGACCTGACTCCAGGAGACGATCTCAGGCATATTGCAATAAAAAGGATCTCTTACCAGAATGGGACACAATCAAGACATTTAGATCCAATCAGTTCATCCACAGACACTGTAAAATAGAATGTCGAAGGCAAGAATGAAGAGCTATAGGAGAAAGGTGTGGATTACACGCCGTGTATCTACGTTAAGGCATGCTTCATTGTCCTGATCCGTTTCTTATGAAGAGCTCTAATGATAAATGTTTAAATGATATTATGCTGCGGGTGAGGATATATGACATTCTTTATGAATCTCTTCCAAACAGCCAATAACATTCCAATAATCCTTCACTTGATGAGAAATCCAGTGTCTTGATGATCTATGTTTTATCACTTAACAAATATAAAGTACATATACTATTTTACAGATTCATGTTTCTACAGTTAATATACTACAGTAAAATATGCACCACTTTGACTCAGAAGAAAACAATGTCTGCTAGATGGAAATGCATTTTGCTCATTTTGTTTTTGTGTGTTGGCCACAATTCAGACAATGTGATATTGTCAAGTAATGGCATGTTTGGACTGAAGACATGTGCCAGCATGCATTATACGGTCTCTGTCACCCAGCAACCCATTACAATATTACACCTTCAGAGGGGAGACAGACAGAGTGAGACCGAGGGATGGAACTGCCATGACAGAGAGAGGGACCTCAACAGAGAGGAAGAGGGAGATAGGAAGAGAGAAAAATATATGGCAAGGTATTTAAATGCCGGAAAACAGTAGGGTACCATGTTGTAAATATACAAGTAGCAGTCTTCTTATCACAATAAAGAGGATTGATGTATGTGCCTTCAGTTGTATGTTTTTGTGTGATCATGCACAAATATACATTTAGGGTTGAAGTATTTTTTTTAACAGTACCGTGTTCTGTAAATGCTGATTATTTTTGTTCTAAACCTTAACGATAATAAATCTAATTATGAACTGGTGTTTATTAGAATTATTTTGATTTGAGAAAGAAAAAGGCAGGGGAAGGAAGGTAGGCGGCGAGGAGGCTTAAAACAAACCATTAAAACATCCATTTCATCAATTAAAACTCCCTGATCTCTCCCTCATATAAATTCTATTTCCTTCCTCTTGCTCACTTCCCCTAACTACCTCACACATCAATTTGCTGCTCAAACAGTGAAGTTTGTATTTTCTTCTGTGTTTATCCATTTGTATCCATTTCTTCACTGGTTGCATGTTGGTACCTGCCGATCAACCTTCCATGATATTCTATATTACTCTAAGACACAGAAGGCTAATACACCTGTTCTATTCCTTTAATATTCAGCTTTGTTTCGGTTGCTCACTTCAAAGCATGTGGAGAAACGTTGCTTCAGTGGCCAAACAAACTTCTTAGAATGACTTTGGACATGCACTGGAATTTAAATTTCATTTTGCAGAGGATTGCCTCCAGGTAGGTAATGCAGGAAAAGGCATGTGTACATACATGTACACACACACACATACACACACACACACACACACACACATACACCTTTTTTGCACATGGGTGCAAAACATCAAAGTGCCTTTTCAAAAGCTCCCATCAAACACATAAATGTGTAATCATACAGAAGCTATTTGTTGTCTGATGTAACATCGTTTGGGCACCCAGCTCCTATAATTGGGTATAAAATTGTTCTTCATAAAGGAACACAGTTTCAAAGACCAACACAATTACATTTTCCTCCCTCAGTCCATTGGAAATTCTGAATGCATTCTCCATCTTCCATTTCTCTTAAGTGGCATTAATGGACAGGTAGCACTAAATGTTTTGCTTGAAGTAAGCTGGTATGTCCTGCAATCAATTCGTTAGTCTCAACCTCTCGCTCATGTGCTCCCAGACTGGGAGCTGGGGGCTATGGGATGGCACATGATTACATTAGGGGGTCCACAGCAAATATGGCAAAATTACCTGTGAAACCATATATGGCTGGGCTAATGCATAAATCTGATATATGCTTCCCTTTTGCTTCTCCTGAACACTTCCCATTACCAGCAAATAGGGTTTCAATGTCCGCAAGGTATGTAAGTCAATTGTACAATCACTTTGAAAAGAAATGAGAATTTAAGGCAGATTTTAAAAATACTCAGTTTCTGCCATTGAAAACCACTATAATGTTGCTGGCTGAAATAAATTCTTGAGTGTCTCTTTAAATACATAAAAATGTTATTTCAGTGCCATGTATTGACTGATTTTGATTGATTAGTTTTTATTTAAGTGTCATGCACACTATGGTGCCCAGCCTGTAAGGGCTTATAAGACACTATTAAACAGGAGTACATTCATTTGCACTGTCACAATTGTATGTGAATGTGAATAATGTTGAATAAAACCTCAGAAAGACCTGCAATAGTTACTTGGGTCTTTGGACAGAAAAATGTTTGGGAATCCCTGACACTGCATGACTCACCCTGGCCATTTCCAAGCATACTGTTCACCAAACCACATCACCACAGAATTTACATAACTACAAGATTTAAATGTTCAAATACAGGTACATATTCAGACCTGAATGGCATTAATTCTCAGCCCTTTCCAAACATGTATCAAGGTGTCCTCATCTCATCTCCACATCTCACTGATCTCCTTACACATCATTATACATTATTACAAGTATTATTTCCCCATACCTCTCTGCACATCGCTGTTGTCTCCTTGTGTCATTTTGCCTTGATATTTTCTGCCTATTACACAAGCTTCCTCAAACTTCTCTGCTCTTTCTCCATAGGATATGACTGATTCATTTTTCATCCTAACCATTTCCCTTCCTTCCCTCACACTTCATTAAAACAGAAGCCATTCGGATGACTTTTGGACTGGATTATACAGAATTGTTTAGCAGGAAGGAGGTTTTAGAAGTGCAAGCATACCTCAGCTCGGTAACTTCACCCAGGATATGACCATTATGCCAGTGTACTTCAATGCAATACTGCATACACCAAGCAGAATGGCCATGGGAATGATTTGGCTGGTCCCATCCACCAGTTTTCTGCAAAAGAACTTTCAAATCACATGGTCCCTGGAATGGTCCTTTTACTTGCTGCCTTCTATATTATTCCTCCCTTTTAATCATCCACCTTTTCCTTGACTATTGCAATCTGTCTCTCTCCTGTCTTTCTCCAGCTCCCCTGCTTATCTCCCAATAAATGCCATGTCTCTTTTCTTTCTCCCTTCAGACTCCAATATTAACAGATTAACAGGCAGAGTCCAGGGGGAAGGAAGCACCACAGACCCCACCACAGACAGCCTAATGAATCCGTCCCTAATCAACAATCTCCTTTCACTCATCCATTTGTTTAGCCAAATCTTTTAATTAGAGAGCATCCTCGCCACAAAGCTGGACAGAAGCCGCTGAGAGCTGGGGACTCGGGGAATAAATCAAGTGAAAAAAAAAAAAAAACAGCCCCGGTGTCACAATGTGCACGCGTCGTGTTGTGATTAAAAAGCTCTCCCGTATCAAGACAGGCAGAGGAAGTGTTTTTCGTCTTTGTCACGCTCGAAACTCCACGAACACCATCTGTTTCTGGTCCCCGATCTGCATCTCTTCTTTCATCCCCATAATCCCACAACCCATCCATTCCCCTTCATCCCTTCACATCCATAGCACTTATCCTGTATCTATTACCCTCAGGGGTTCCCTGGCTGTTTAGCTCTGCTGTATTGAAGCAAGTGTTTACTGGTGGAAGGGAGGAAGTATATATTTGTAGAGTGAACTGCTTAACACACCCCTGGAAAAACACCTGTTGCTCTGTGATGCTCTGATTGTTGTGCGGACAGACGTACACATATGTGTGGACATATGCACAAGCACACACATACATGTACACTGTGTGTTTCATCATTTCAAAATGAAAACAATATGAAACAACACTGTGTCTATCACCATGCCAACTGGGAAAACGGAATGAATCAAAATCAAAATACAGGATTCATGTTCAAAATTTTGATAAAAGAGTAACACAAGAATTAATCACTATTTAGCTGTCATTTGCCAAAGCAACACACACAAATATACTCTTGCACACACACCATCAATGTAGTATATTGATGATAAGCTTCATTCTTTATGATTTGTGAGTTACCCAAGGTCATGTTACATTCCCTTGAGCTAAACCCCTGAGAATAACCACTTGGATTCTGTTTATTCTCCCTGACAATAAACCTGATAAATGACTCTGTGCTATAAAGACTATTGACAAGCATCCTGCTCTTGACATAAAGTTCCCATCTCTTCTTACCCCTGGCCTAAAAGAAATGAAATGAAAAAGGATAAAATGAATCTGAGCAGAGGAAAAACAACAATAATGTCAGCTGTGTTCCTCCCGCCCACTGATGACACCCTTTCGGCCACTCTGTCCCTTCACTGCTGGAGGTACTCTGCCCCCCCCCCACATTCAAACATAGGGCATATAGAGCAAAGGTTGGTTAAAAATAACTACCCTCAAATGCACGTGATAATGAATCCAGCATTTCCACGGCTGGTGGACACAGGGAGTTTGTAAAACCCCAGCCACAAAGAGACTGAGCAATGGAGATCAGTGTGCAAGTGTCACTCGGCCTTATTGATCACTGTGCAGCCATTCTTTATTAATTCCCTTAGCCCTGATGATGAGAATTTTGCTAAAGGCCAAACACTGGTATGTCTGTGTGTTTCTTTCTTGCTTGTGCACTTTCTTCCTTTAACTTTTTTCCCACAAACTCTACCAACCTTACAACAAAAATATTTTTTCTTGCAAAGTTCTTAAATCATTTAAATACACAATTTCCCTTGAAAACACTATTGTTGAAAAACTTTCTATAACTAAGTAACTAGAGCTGCTGTACTGTTTCAAGCACCAAAGATAACATGGAAATTGTAAGTCACAGTGTATAAGGGTAATTGCATATCCATTAAATCATTAAAAGATTCGTAACTGATTCCAGTCCCGAACAGAAGAGAATAACACATGTATGTCTGATGCCGGATGATACGTTTTCTATACCATAAAGGTTTGGATGAGAAAGGCCCAGAAAGTGAGCGGAAAGGCTAAGGTTTAAACACACACACACACCCACGCACAAAGTGAATGGCGTTCTGTGGGCTGCCAGACTCCTCACTCAGCTGCAATGTCACAGGGAATAGACCTGACAGGAACACCAATTCCACAGCCGCTGCTTCAAGCTGCAGAAGAGAAGGGTGTGCACGTGCTCAACAGTCAGGCCTCCCGAGATCCAATTAAAAATCTGATTTATTCATTCAGGAGGCTAGGTAGAGTTGATGAATTTCAATAGATTGTGGAGGAAGGGTTCAAAAATGAAGTACAAAGTAAAGTGAGTGAAGAAACAAACCTTATAATTTTTTATAAGCAATACCATTATCTAGTTTTAACAGTACCATATTATTATAAGTATATAAGTAGTAAAAGTATATTAGCATAAATATATACAGTAATTCAGCAAATATCCTTATCCATGACAAATGCTTATGAAAATGCTTGGCTCTGTTTATTTGAGGAAGAACAGCAAAAGGGAAAGGGTGATAATTTCTTCAGAACTTACAGAACTCAAGGGTTTCGCTGCAGACCACTACATTTGTTTGATTGCCATACCACCCTCCTTCACTGTGGGCTACTCTGAAATATAATTAAATTGCAGAAGCAGCAATAGTCTCCACTGTCTGAACTCAAGACTCAACATTTATATCCATGACATTTCAGAGCCTGTGTGTCATGTGTGTCACTGGGAGAGAAATAAGCACCCCTACCACCAAGGTGACTAAAGTCTCCTATGTCTGTAACTAAGGCCTCCTATGCTTCCAAAGATACTTTGTTATTGGCCAAGGAGAGGGCTGTGACCTGTATTGGCCTTCAGGAAAAATATGTCCCTGTCTGAGTCGAACCTGGACAGCCCAGACCTCTTCTTTCATCATTACTGCTAACAGGACAATCCCTTAGGGCCAGGGTGAAGACTGAGAGGACCTGAGGAATCACACAAAATTATATCAGCCTTGCCACACACAGCCTAATTTCATTGACACATTTTGGTGATGTCAAGGTTATAACCATTAATATGTGCTCTAGTTGAACATATTGGAAGAAACTATGATGATGCCTATGCCGTTTGATGATCAGTCATGTAATGAACTTAGTGCACGCTGAGATTTTTAGGTTTTTTCCCCCCTCCCTGGCTCATCTCACCGTGACAAGCTCTCCAGTCACACAGCAGCACTCAAGTGAGACAAATGTAATCCTCTGATACACACACGCGCAGCCAACAGCTATTTTTCACACTCCTAGTCACACAGTCCATCAGAGTGTAGTGGGTGCCAGTTGGAGGATAAGCGCTACTCCAATGATGTCATCTGAGCAACTCGCAGGTGCCTGACAAACCGTAAGCAGTCTGAGAGTGGTGAGATAAGGAAACCCTGGCCCACCTACCCATCCCTATCCCTGGCAGAACAAAGATTCATTTGTTCTAATGCTGTGGGCTCTCCGCCATTGTCAGCAAATGACACGGCTAGTTTCACTCCAAGGCCATAGGGCTCAGCCTGCACTCAAGATGAGTGCTTTGCCACTTGAGCCAATCAGGAGCCCTGCACACTGGGCATTCAGCAGAAATGAAGGATGAGACTACTACCAATGAGAATGGGATATTCAAGACACTGAATGGTAAATCTAATTTACTAGCGGGGCATGACACGGGGATAAGGCAAGCTGGTGGCCTTGAGGTGTGCAATAAAAACTGACAAAATACAGTGAAAAATACATAGTGCAGTCATCCATATTTGTCAGACAGGAAAACGAAAAAGAACAGTGGCTGATTGCCACAACAAAACAAAAGCTTAAATCAGTTTTGGAGTCTACCTGCACGTTCATGATAAGGTCTCCATTACCAGCCAGCTCAGCCACTTGCTGGTCCAAACAAGCAAAACAAAACGCTGGTTCAGACTTGTGGTCCACAAGACAATGGTCAAAGCCAGGTAGTACCACCAATAGTTCAGGGCCAATCACAATTCAGGTACCTATACAAAACTGGGTAAAATCATTCTTCTGCTAACAGCTCTCAGTGCGTCACCTACCACACTACACATTGCAAATTGCACACTGCCTAATGCCGATTGCCTTTTACCCAATTCCCATTGCCCATTGCCCACTGCAAGACTGGTACTTCACAACAAGAGTTGTTACAGCTAGGTCTATATAGTGCTGTAATTGCCATTAGGTGTGCATAGTTGCATGCAACTAGAGGATGAGCCATTGGTGAGCCAGCTATTGCCCATCCACTACTCTTCCACTTCTGCTTTTATGAGCCACATGAGTAAGACAACGCACTGAGGATTAAATTATGCGAACAACTGTGTTCTTAGTAGTAGTACTGTGTAACACAGAGCAGCAAGAGATATCTCAGATGGCAAAAGATTCAACTTTTCAATAATGTCGCTCCACGAAAGTTCACTGCAGAACACAACCTTCAAAATTGCTGTCACAACAAGTGACATTCGCTTACTACAATCTTGAGAATAAGTAGCAAATACAAAATCCACATGCAACCACACGTGCAGTGATGGCTATCACAGCCAAAGGAATGTATCAAAATAGGCTGCTCAATGCAGAACCCATTAAGCACAGTAATATAAAAACAGGATAATTTGAGAATGGTGACTGGCATGTAGAAGCGAGAAACACAATTACTGCAGTTCTTTTCCTGTTCTGCCATCAGAATACAAATCACATCATAGCAGCATTATTACGCCTTTGTTTCATCTTTCAGTCTTAAAACAGCACCACTAGGTTTTGTGCTGTTTATGCATCACCATACAATGATCATCATTCCAGAGGGGGAACGCATACAAGGGGACTGAAGTGACAGAAGGGAGTCTGAAAGCAGGGTGTCAGGTCGAGGCTATAGCAAGACAGATGAATGAAAGAGGCACAGGGGTAGGTGGTGAGAAAAGGGGAGGGCTGTTAGGTAAAATAAGGGACAAGAAAAACAGCTACATGAAATGAGGCAAGAGGATGAATGGAGAGGAAATGAATGCAAGCTAAAGAGGACAGTGAGAAAGAGAAAGACAGGGTGGCAAGATATATGTATACTGTACTTCATATCCCCAGACTAAGAATATACAGGTCATTTTAATGCCTTTAAATCAATGCAATACAAAGAAGAAAAACAGTACTAAACTTAGCACTCTCCTACTGTCTCTTTTGCCCACTGACATTACTCTGCCACTGGGGACCATCTAAAGAGTATGTTACATTAGATAAATAGAGCATGGGGTTCCAGGAAACAAATGCCCAATGGTTATTGTGGACTGTCTATATACTAGTGTACTGTGGCTCACTCAGAGCCATAGGCTACTTTCCTAGATTAACTATGCTGCCATCTAGTGACAGAAATGACAACATTCCTCGGGTATGACACAATCTATGGTATGGCTGTGTTTCTCAGTGCTTGTACTTTTGGACTGTTTATGCTGTTTTATTTCCACGTTCAATCAGCTTTAACTGAGCTCTTCAGATGATGCTGATTTGCATTGGACGTGTCAGTGTGTATATGCTTCAAGAAAAATGAACATAAAGGTACAATTTTTTTTTTTCGCATTTGCCACTCCAACAAATTTAGTACAGTTGTCTGAGATCATTTATCATTTAATTGTTCTAGGCTTTATAATAATGAATCATTAGAACAACCAGTTAATCATGATCAATTATCTTCATTGTTGCCTGTAATTAAGCACAATTTAACAAAACTGAGTTGAGAAAGTGTTGAGGTGATCATTTTGAAAGTTTCAGCCACAGAAACAAACCTCCAACTACTCATCTCTTCTTGAGCCAGGCTGCAACTTAAAACCAACATACACGATGACCCACCAAGAACAGGACTAAGAAACACTTGTATTGTGTATAGTGTGAGGCATTTTATAAAGTGAAATCATTGCAGACTTGCTACCAGTCTTTCTCATATGTGCCTTCATGTAAATGCAGCTAGGGAGATTTTAAAAAGCAGCACTGACACACTATTCTGTAGTATATTGATTTAGTAAGGGGACAGTCAAAATTTATGATCTATTCCTGTTAGTTCAGTCCAAGCTAGTTTACTGTTTATTCATAGTATTTACATTTCCTACAAAAGATTGTAGCTTGAATTATGTGTAATGTTCCTGGAAATGTAATGATTATAAACGAACGTCACTTACTGCTAGCTAATAATCACATTGGTTAGATAGTTTTCACATTTTACATTGCAATACGTTGTACTGGCATGGAATAAATAACAGATGAAGTTAAAGTAACTACTTGGCACACTTTCTACATGTCAGTGCGAACCAGAGCTTGGACTCGCTGGAATTTCAATCGCGTTCTTTACGTACACGTCAATGATGCGTGATGACGTTTATGCAACCCATTGCGTGCTTTACGTAAACCGTTCGCGCACATTTTCAAATGGTGATCAGGAAGGAAAACAGACGATAGACATTGGATTTTGATAGCCGGCTAGCTAACGTTGATAAACGTTAGTGATTGATTGCACGACTGTAACATCATATTTTTTATCCGTTTGTAAAAAAAAAAAATAGAAGCGGTTTTAAATTAAGGTAAGACCCTGTCTTTCAAATAAGCAGAATTTATTCTTGGTTTGCTGATGTTAGCTAAAGCAAAACTTAAAATGTTTGCTGACGTTAGTGCACGTATTGTTGCTAGCTAGTTAACGTAGACGTTTTTACGTCGGTTTCCATGCAGTAGCTAATTGTCGAATCTATATATTAAAGTGTTGTCGTCTTATAGTCGTAAGCGTAATGACTTCTACACTCGTAAATGACTAGCTGGTTCTCATGTCGGAGTGTGTCTATCTGCTGCCAATACATGGCCTTACTAGCTAACCTAGCCAGAGATGCTAAAGTTGTTTCTGGACATCATAGCTGTTGGCGTTTTGATGAATTAATTAGGTAACTATTCTAGCTAGTTACGCATGTCAGACACAAGTATGTTCAGCTAACTAGCAGATGTGCTTTGATCGCATCATTAATTCCTAGGTCTAATTGGTTAGCATCCAGCTAACCCAGTCAATGCACGATGAAGAAAAAAATATCGATTTATCGAACCAGACGGCTGACTGGTTACATAAGAAAGAGTGTGACTTGGTTAGCTACATAGTCCTACAGATGATGTTGTTGAAAGTACCGTTAAATTTCATTCCACCCCCTTCCTATGCAGCCATCATGAGTTCCTCGTCCACCCCGATCTCCCGAATACGTCAGTGGTCCTCACCATCCACACTCACCAGCACGCCACCTCTCGCTGCCTTCCCCGGCAACAATGACGAGCTGGAGCGGCGCCAGAGACGTAGATCCAGGGTCATGGATCTCCATACCATGTCGGACGTCTCTGTCACCGAGTCTCCTGCACACAGGTTAGAGGGGGAGCATGGCTGTTCTGTCTGATGTGATGTAGTTGGTCTGACATGCTTGTTTAAGAAAGCTGTGCCACTTGAACAGCTCAAATAGCACAGTGTTGACTCTAGAATTTCACACAGTGCTACAGGGACCCCAGCGGCTGTGCCCAAGCTGTCAAACGCACAGATCTCAGAGCACTACTCCACCTGTATCAAACTGTCCACGGAGAATGTGAGTACACATATACACATGGAGATATAACAATAAATAAATAAATGTTCATCACCGAACTTAACAGTCCTCAGATGTCTTGTTAATATTGCTTAGGTAGCATTTTTGTGCATTTTATCATAGTTTCATATACTCCGTCAAAAGGTGGTACAGACATGCATCAAAAATTCATAATTGTTTTTCTGTTGCTTAGAAAATCACCACCAAGAATGCCTTTGGACTGCACCTTATCGACTACATGGCTGACATCCTCAAGCAGAAAGACTCTGAGCTCACAAATTTCAAGGTCTGCTGTTACCGTACTCCTTCAATTTTATTGAATTTCACCTGTTTCATTCTGTTACTTTGTGTCTGATGGAAGGAAATGCATATGATTCCAGGCTAGATAGTGATACTGTAGTAATATTAAATGTTAAATATTAAATAAAATATGTTTGACATAAAGCGTGTGCTCAAAATGAGTGTTGTGCCTGTGTTTGTGCATGGCCAGGTGGCAGCCGGCACTCTGGATGCCAGCACCAAGATCTATGCGGTCAGAGTGGATGCTGTTCATGCTGACGCCTACAGAGTGTTGGGTGGATTGGGCTCTGAGACAAAGCCCGAAGAGGGTAAGGGGGGCTCGTTCAGTACATTCTAAATATACCCTGAGCACTGTCTATGAACCTTGATCCACAAAACAACTGGGGCTCTGACTGTTTGGATTGCCTGTTTGACATGTGTGGAAAGAGAGGGAAGCTGAGGAGGGGGGAGAGGAGGAAGGAAGTGCTGAAGGAGTGACGGCTGCCAAGCAAGTGGTGAAGAAGAAGAGGCCACCAAAGAAGACTGTGGAGCAGAACCTGAGCAACATCAACAGCTCTGAGACGGAGAGGAAGTGTGAGGTAAAGTAAAGAGGGAGGTGCTGGGGGAGACTTGTGGCGCTTGTGTGAAACCTTTGATGGGCTTACTTGTCCATGCGCCGCCCTCCGTCCAGGTGGACCCCATGTTCCAGCGCATGGCGTCCTCTTTCGATGAGAGCAGCACGGCAGGGGTCTTCTTGTCAGTGCTGTTCAGTGAAGACAGCCGCTGTGAGCTGCTCTTCCCCTCCCACCTCACCCTCCTGCGGGCCACGCCTCCCAGCCCTCCACCACCAAAACAGCACGTACCCGCGCAGCCCTTCACAGGTAAATCTGCAGACGGTCACATGGTCAGCCTGTCTTATCCTGTCACCAACGTAGGTGTCTGCATTCACCCCTCTGTGTGTTGTGTTTGTAGGTGGTCTGCAGCAGGCACTGGAGAAGAACTCTATCTGCCCCTCCCTGAAGGACTTCTCTTTCACTCGGTGGAACCCAGACCAGGTCAGATTCCCAGTCATTTCGATGCCCAGTGGCTGACTCATAAGCACGATGTTGTTGGGGCTCGTTACTGTTGTGTATCACCTGCACATCATTCTCACATTCTGGTGCTTGCTGTCTCCGTGCAGACCATGAACCAGCTGCTGGAGAAGATGAAGCAGGGGGAGCACGTGTTTGACGTGAACGCCGAGGTAGAGCCAGAGGAGGAGGAATGCCAGGATTTTGGGGATGATTTTAATGATGATGCCTATGAAGAGGGACCGGGAGATTGTGGGGAGGGGCCCAAGGAGCACAAGGACACCTGCGCCATGACAGGGACAGGACGAGGACGGTAAGAGGCACTGGACATACTAAACAGGGCAGAGTGCTTAGTGCTATAGGTTTTAGTGTTGCCTTTGAGATTTATGGACAACACCGAAGGTGAAGCCTGGAAAAGGTTTAACAGGTGATGTTTAACTTTGAGCAGCTGCTACTGCGGGCCTCAAGGACTTTTTCTATTCCCAGTTATAGACAGGCATTTTACAGAACAGTCTGTGGGGTCCTGCAAGTTTGTAACAACTGATGCATATTTCTCTTTGACTCTCAATTGTATAATTAAAACCTGAGAGGACTGAGATGAAGGCGAGAACTGCCTGATTTTTAAGACTTGACTTGCAGCGCCCTTTATAGAGCTGACATACTTCAGCTCAAATTAGCTTCAAAATTCGCTTTGCTTATTAGAGCAAAACTAATTGCATTCCCATTAGCTTTAGAACTTTGATTATCCTGCTAAGCCCAATTACTCTAATACAACTTGCTTAAGGATTAACAAAAAACTCAAACATACTTGTTTTTTTTTTCATGTTCATTGTCACCGTGGACATTAAGTTAATTCTATGGCTTGTATTCAGGGATGTGGTTGCAATTGGGGGAGGGGACATCACCACCATGTGCCTGCAGCTGTCCTCCCAGCCCAGGGAATACTCCTACTTTAGTCCTAGGACCATGGCCATGTGGGCTGGGCCTGGGTACTGGCGCTTCAAACCCCACCACAAGCGTGAGTATATGGTGTATAAGGACTATACTCTGGATGAATAGCAACTGTTAATCTCTTAGCAGATTCCTAAGAGATTAATGATAAGGCCCTTTGACACTTGATACTCTTACACTGTCCCTAAATGGCTCTCACATTTTTGTCAAGTTCCCCTCCACATTTACCAGACTGCATCTGTGTTGTCTATGATCAGAGGATCACCTCCCAGACAAGGAAAGCCGCAAGAGGAAGCCCAAGAAGACCTTTGAGATTGACTTCAGTGACGACATAAACTTTGATGTTTACTTCCGCACCACAAGAGTAAGCACCTCACCACCTTTCGATAGCTTTATACAATCAGTCTAGGAGGAACCACTGTCTAGTAGAATTTAAATCTCTTCACACAGGACTCACACAGGTCTGTCAGAGATTGATGTATTTGGTTATATCCTGAAGTGAGACTTTGCTCTTTATTTTAATTCTAATTTTAATTTCTCATTTACATTGTTTAATTATGTTAGGTTGATTATCATTTTTCAAATCCATTTCATAAAGGTAGCCGAGTAACAGCATAATTGTGAATAGTGGCTAAAATCTTGCAGGATTCTTATAGCCCTTGAAATTCCAAGAATACATTTGGCCAAATCCAAAAATAACAAAACTGATAATCCTTCTTTAAAATATCCCAGTTTCACAGTAGTGTGACTACTGCAGGAATAACAATAACTGTTGAAAATCTTAATTTATCCTTAAAACCTTTTAGGAGGGGGGTATTAATGCTCATTTAATTAAATTCTAAAAATAAGTTTAGCTTAATTTCATAAAACCTTGAAAAGCACTGTTTAAACCTTTGATTGTGATTAAACTGTGTCAGATCTATGAATAGTAATACAGGCCCTGCAGGCCCACCAATCTAAAACTACTGACTAATGGGTGAGGAACACAAGTACACCCCTCTCCCCTCATGACTTCCTTACCTCAACCATCCACACCCCATGCATCTGTAATTCTGTGTTCCCAGGCAGCCACCACCAACAGCAAGTCTGCCCTCTCCACCAGCAACAAGAAGACCACGCTGCCAGCAGACTTTCACTACCCCCCAGAGGCCCTGTCCCAGCTCAGCGCCAAGCCCTCCAGCACGGTCAGTCCTCCACACTTGTCACAGTATCCCAGTCCACAGGCAGCAGAACTAATTGCGAGTTGATGATGATTACGTGTACCCTGTTTGTTGTCTGCCAGTTGTGTAAGCAGGGGCCAAAGCGATTGTCTGGAGAGTTGGGCGATGGCATTGGGGACTACAACTACAACAACGCCAACGACACTGCAAACTTCTGCCCTGGTCTACAGGTCTGGTCACTGCACTGTTTCTATGTCTGCAGTACAGCCAGGGCCGGCTCAACGCATAAGCGTGTGGCCCCCCGTGGCCACCAGAGGGCCCCCAAGAGCGCTTGAAGTGTCCCACAAGAGAGCTTGAAATGTTTTTTTTGTGATATATTATGTCAATGGTAATCATACAAAAACACAATAAAATTGATAATGGGTGTGTTAGATTTACAGCAGGTGTGCGAATGATCAAGCATTACAATAGTCAATAGTACTGGTGGCGCTGAGGCAATGGGGGGGGCCCCAAATCAAATTCTGCTTAGGGCCCCATAAAGGCTTGGGCCGACCCTGAGTACAGCACTGCGTAAAGGTGCCATGCCACTGCCCTACCTTTACAACACAGCACACCACCACAATGATGCCCAACTACACAACCACAACCACAACAGCGCTAACGTAACAGACATTACTCCTCACCTGCCCCTCCCATGTTTTTCTATTGGGAAAGAGCAGGGATGTCTTGCTGACAGCCTGTAAACTGTTCTCTCTCTAGGGCAGAGACAGTGATGATGAAGCAGAGGGGTGTGGGGGACCAGATGATGATTTTGACATGACCCAGCACCCTGCTTCTGGCAACACACCTCCTGGGTCACAGGATGATATCTTCACCTATGGGGAGGACAACCTGGTGCCAGAACCTCACAAGGTAGGGGGGGGGGGGTCAAGTGATACAGGTGTGGAGCAGAAATCGGGAACGGGTTTTTCTGAGGAGCTGAAAAATCGACTTGTTGAGTTAAGCATTGTGATGGAAGCTGTTCTGCATCGTTCCTCCCAAGGTAAACAAGATTGAAATAAACTACGCCAAAACAGCCAAGAAGATGGACATGAAAAGGCTAAAGAACACCATGTGGAGTCTGCTGACGGACTGCCTGGACAATCCAGACAAGGTCACTTGTCACGTCTCCTCGTTTATGCATTATCCATCTCTCTTCCCTCCTCTGTCTACTTGTCTTTGCCCGTGCCCAGTCTCGTAGCCTCTTTGTGTCCTGCCACATGTTTCCACCCGTCTCTCCTCCTTCCCAGCTGACCATATTGTGTTCCCAGCAGGAGGGAGAGAGCGCAGAAACGGTGACCGGGGAGAAAGCCTTCAGCCAGACCACAAAGACCCTCCTTCAAAGGTAACCTGTGCCCACTACCATGCTGTCACTATGGAACATAACATGCATTCACTCAACATGCAATCATGTACTGTAGCTGAAGACAAATATTATGTATGTTTACTTTCACATGTACATGGTACATGTGTCATTTAAACATTCCTTTCCACAGAGGTTCCGCTGTGAGTGGCAAGCTGTAAACTATGTGATTGTAGTCTTACAACTAAAGTCAGTCTCATATGAATATGGCAGATGTGTGGATAAATGATTTATGCACAGTATAACCCTGTGTCTCTGTGTATCCTCAGATTGCCCTCCACCATGGCCCAGAACTTATCTGTGCCTCTGGCATTTGTTGCTCTGCTCCATTTAGCCAATGAGAAGGTGGGTACTTACCTCAACCCTTACATTTCTTGCTCTTTAAGACAATGCTTTTCAGTTATTTTCAGATTGTAATAACTAAAGGCGATCTCTCTTTCTTTCTTCAGAACTTGGAGCTCATCAAAGTGGACGATATGTCAGATATTGTCATCAAGCAAGGTCATTGAAAATGAACACACACTCGGATTTGTGATGGAGAGATTATGTAGTTCTGCTTCCTTATGTACCTCCCCTCTCATTTTAGTTTCCTTGAGTGCATTGCACGGAGTGCTTTACATTTTGAAGATTTGATGATGATTTTTTTTTTTTTTTTAAAGTCATCAGATTTTTTTTAATTTGAGAACATGAATTACCAGTCCTTTGTTCAAGTTCAGGTGATCGTTGATCCGTTGATCCTCTCTGATGGGGATTTTATTCCCAGCGGACTTTTAAGAACAACATATATGTATATTTTACTGCCTCCTTATTCTTTCTGTTACCCATCTGTTGTCTAACCTGTTGTCATCTGTCTCTTGTGTACATGTATAGTGTTTAGATTTCTTTACTTTTTTACTATTCACCTTTCCTCTGTGGACTGTGTAATGTGTAAATAGAAAATAAAGCAAACACTTTTTTAAAATCTTGAAAAACCTTTTTTTTTTCTTAACTTTTATCATAAGTGAAAAGAATGTCAAAAGACCTGTATTAAAAGGGAAAAATATATATGAACATTACTATTGTGAAATGATGGGAGATGTGCCTGTAACTTTAAAACTGCCAGTGTTTGAAGCCTTAGTGCAGACTTCCTGTAAGAGGTTTTAATGTGAGATGCTTTGTTTTATACAGCACTGTGTTACCCCAGAAGCCCTGGAGTAATTGCCTGCACTGACAAGCGTGTAACCAGTTTGTCTGGGTAATACAGAGGGCCTTGTCAGTATGGCCAGCCTGCTATTATGGTGTACAGCTGAGAAAATTATCAGTTTACTGTGTGATGTCAGACACTTGTTCTGATGACTCATGGATAGAATTCTTGGGTGTTACAGGAATTTATCTGGTTCTTAGTTAACCAGCTTGGTAGCCTATAGTGCACAGGACATTGCAGGTCATACAAACTTCAAGAAAATCACTGCAAGAAACTTTGTAAGCAAAGACCGCTGTCTGTGCATAACAGAACAGGCTATTCACCAGTAAGTAGAAAAGTATAGCCTGAAACCCAACCAAATACTGTTAATATTTTTCAGGTTATTTAGAGGCAATGTGATACTTAACAGACCCTAACTGGCCTGAATCCAGGTCTAGATTTGCCATTCATGTTCTCTTATTGTTGGATGTAGTCCTTGTAAATTACCCAAGGATATTTGGTCAACAAAATATAGCATGTATACACACACATACACATTGTATGTATATATATGATAGTTTAACCACAGAAAGCGTCTTCTGGGTGAGTGACGAATGGTTTACCGTCATCCCTGCTGTCTCCCGCATCATTTGTTTTTCAGCTATGTCACATATCCTGTTGGACTGTTCCTTGTGGCGCATGGGGGTTAATAATCTCGAGGGTGGAAAGCGATACTTATCTGTCACTGAAACTTTTTGCACACATAATGGTGCACAACATGCGGATTAATTATAGCAACGAGAGACAGTACAAAAAGCAAAACATCACACGAATTTCTTCGTCTCACGTTTATATATTTTAATCAACGTGAGAAATGTGAGTGTTCGTCTGTCACGTCACCACCTGCGATTCTGTGGCTCCTCCTTTCACCTGTCGTCTAGGTGAGCAAACAGGTTTGGCGACGAGTCTTGCGCCCCCGCGAGGATGCAAGAGGAAGTAGGAAAAAGATAGAGGTGGGTCAGCGAAGGAATTCAGTTTCAAACACAACCAGGAAGTTAGCAACAGGAGGCACGGACGTCGGCTTTTGAAGGACTGAAAAACAATAGCACCGTCATAAAACTACGAATCCAAGAAAACAGACATAATATTTTACAAATTAAGTGGGCAGTCCGTGTTTTATTCCCGTGGACGTGTCGTATCCCAAATTTTTGGGAAACATGGAACATAACATGGTAAGTGCTCACCCGATACGAGTTAAATGTTTGATTGTGTAGGGTATACTTGATTTTTTTTCTTATTGATTTTGATCGATCATTTCAGTAACGTGTCTTTACTCGATGGCAATAGGCTATTTTCACTCATCTTTTAAGGGGATGGAAAACCACTTGTTGCTTGTTTGGCGTTCTTGTAGGATTACGAAACCGACGATTAAAAAGACAAAATTAATTAAACATATCTTACTGATTTTTTTCTTTCTTCCTCCTTGCGATCAAACGGGTTTCAAAACTTTAAAATGGTTGCTCGCGGAAGCATGCGGAAAGACCCTCTTTTATTAGACGGGTTACTTTGTGTTTAAAAAAGTGTGCCGTAATGGGTGGCTGAAGTTGCAATCTTAAATAGATTTTTTTTTTTTTTACAATCATGATCATCGTCGTCCTTTCACTGTTACATAACTTAAAGTTTTAATGTGCAATACTCGCGCTTTGAAATCGTACTACCTATTTGAAGTAAATGAAATATCGTTAAATTCTTTAGGCAGTTGAGTTGATAGTCCCGGAAATGCATACCGTGTTATGTAGTGCCATTGATGTCGTTTTATTATTCATGTTAACCCCTAAATTAAATGCGAGCATTGCTCAAGGTGTATTTTTAATGAATGATGATGATGATATAATTAGCTTTAACAATGACGAGTAGGCCCACAAGTGGAATTCGTTGGCCGTAGTTTAACCATGGAAATTTTGGTTAATATGTTTACCTGTCTAAGGAAAACCATTGACTTTGATGATTGAATGCATACAGTTATAGTAGTGACACGACACCTTTGGACTTTTTGGAGGGCTTTTTCTGCAGAAGTTCCGCTTCTTCATTGTTGAAATGGTTGAGCAACCAAAATATCTCAACTGACATTTCCCGCACGTTAACCAGCCAACTCAGAGGGTTATTTTGTGTGCGACTCAAACAATAAGAGCACATCGTTCCTCGAAGAATAGCAACGCTTTACATAACCATAAAGCGCTTCTCAGTTTACGATCAAGCAAATGTGGCTACAACAATTACACTAGGCTGGTACATACACAATGCATTCCAGGGAGGCGTTTGTTTACTTGTTTTCCCTAAATCCTCCTTATTTGGTTTCACATCAGTTAGCCTGCTCCAGAGGGCTATAGGTGTTCTTCAAGGTATTTTACTACAACGGCAACTGTTTTTTACAAAATCAAAGGTGATTTCACATAATGTTCAGATGTGATCATACCAAAATTAAGGAGCAAAAAAGATGCTTGTGCGAAATTGCTACAGTCTCACACCAATGCCAGCTACTAATATGGAGACAGTTGCCATCTGAAGTGAGGTTCCTACTGTGTCTGACACCAAACACTCAGGGAACTCACGCTCAGCCTGCTTTCTTGTACAAAGACAAAGACAGATGGTAATCGAGAAACCCTGTGAAGGTGGATATAGTGTAGGGTTTCAGCTTTTCGTCCACACTATCATCAGGGGCATGTGCCATGCAGCGTAACTCTCCCCAAGAGATGCTGAAGGAAGAGTGAAGGATTCAAGCCCAATCTCCAGAGGAATGTAAAGCTCCCATTAGTCCACTACTTTGCTCTGATGTGTCTGATCTTTTCATCAGATCAAACAATGCAGAAATGAGTGATTAATGGTAAGCAGAATGGGTGATGGCAGTCATATCAATGATGTGGCAATTGCGAGAGACAGGCATAAATAAACATTTCAATTTGAGCATTTGCAGCAACTGTCAGTACAGACATTTTGATAATTGTGAGAGTTTAAATCTAACTGCTATAATCTAACTATTCACTCATGTGAGGCTGAAATACTAGAGATGCTTCTGTGTAAAATTGTAAAGGTTTGCACACCAATGTCCTGTACAGAAAGTACATTTTCCAGGGCAAAAGGAAACGGTTACTCCCAAAGATGCTTAGTAATCTTAGTAATGATTTAGTAAGGCGATCATATCTGTGGACTTTCTTCATTGTTTGTATTATCACAGAATTGCCCCTGGTGTTACAGAAAGTAGTGAAGAGAGTGAAATGAACAGACAACATATTTCATGCTTAACTGAATTTTGTGGCAGTTGAATCTCATTTGGTAGTGCAATGGAAATTTTTTGTAACAATTGAAGCTGGCCTCCTTGACATGGACATCTGCTGATATAGGAACCACAGATGTTATTAGACATTTTCTGTTATTCATTTGAAAGATGGTCACAAGTCTACAATTCCCCACGTCTGTTCTCATAAACTCTGCCATTCCTTCAGCCACCTGTTTTGTGTTCATTTTTCCCAAATGTGTATTTATGAGATTGCTGTGTCTAAAAGGGAGAAGGGGAGACCAGGAGTAGGAAGAGTATCAGCAACTCCTGTCAGCCAGGCTTAAATCCTGAAGCACTTGAAGTGACAAGATAATAACAGCATTGAATTTCTTATCGTTGTCACTGATGTGGGTGTCATTCCTTCTGAGATGTTACTCAGAACTCTATAACCGCTTGTGTTATAGGCCCGATTGTCATCGCTAATGTTCCCTTGACTGTGAGATGTTATTTGATAGTGTTCAGCCATTTGGCAGAATTCATTCTGAGCTTTGTGTGTAGCAGTGAGGAGGAGAGGGAGCGAGAGAGAGGCAGGGTGGAAACCAGTGCAGTGACGCAGCTTGTCTTGCCGTGTCATGGAGACGCCTTTGTTTGTTACTGAGTGTATCTGTGTGTGTCACCTCTTGGGGATAGGAATGGGTGTGCCCACCTTTCAGACATGTACACACACACACACACACGCACAGAGTACACATGTCTACCTAGAGAGCAGTGGAGATTTCTCCATGGAGGAGGAGGAGTATGCTGCATGACAAAATTACTTTAAAAATCTGCAGACATAGGTGTGTTAAAGTATATTAAGAAAACAGCAATGGTAGAGGATGGTGTAATCAATGTAATGTTTACAGTTTCTTTAGGTTCTACATGTCATTGACTTTACTGTTGAGTTTGATTTGGAACTCGGTACTCTCAGTACTATCAATACTTAATCCAGTCACATCACAGGCAGTTGTTTCCCTCCATTCACAGCAGCTACAGCGTCTTCATGCAACACCATTTTCGAAATTGCCAACTGTGTACTAGGCTTGTCTTACCACGACAACTTCTGTACTCATTCAGCAGTGCCGAGGCGAGACAAATGCAATGGACCGATACACTTGCATGAAGCTAATGCCTATTTTTGACACTAAAAGTCACACTGAGCTCTACAGCAGAGTGCGTGCTCATTGGAGAATACTCTGTTGACGTAATCCGTGCAACTCGCAGGGGCTAACAAATCGCAGTGTCCCTTTAGAGCAGTGAGACAAGGAAACCCTGACCAATCTACCCATCTCTGTCTCCAGCAGAACAAAGCCAATTTGCCGGTCATTATCAGCAAATGGCAAGGCCATGTTCAAACCTGGGCTGTAGGGCTCAGAATGCAGTCAAAGCAAAAACCTTTCCAAATGAGGCAGTCAGGACTAACTAGTTATGCAGCTTTGAGATAGCCTTGCTAAAGATATGCCACATGTCTGTACTTTTTATGTACAGGCTAGAGCACAAAATGTAACATAAGGATACACAGAAGTGAATCACATGATTTCCTCAGAAAAATGGCATCGGTGTCTGCCAGTCACTACGTATACGTATAATTCTTCACTGATCCACTTGCAGGCATTCTTTCAAACATTTCAAAAAGTCATGTCTTGCATTTACTTTCAGTGTCTTGGTGACTGTAGCCTGCTATACCAATATCATGTGTCAAGACACCTCCGCCTAGAAAGTGTAAGGCTGTTAACATTTAGCCTTCTTCACTGTGAGCTTATATTTTCCCATCAGTTATCTGAGAAGAGTAGAGAGTGGTTGAAAGGGTAAGTATTTAGGGCAGTTGTCATAGTTACACAGTTGCTTAAACAGGGCATACTATCATGAGTAGGCAGGGCTCAGGGCTGAACCATCATGACATGGTGGCCCTTTTCAGACTGAAACTTTGAAGCTGAAGCTATTTTTTAATTTGCAGTAATTTAAGGTAAAGTTAGAATACACCCATGTGTATTTTTCAGTGTTATGGAGGATGGAGAGAGATTTTAGTCTTACTGTGTACTGTTATCAAATTACGTGTGCAATAATATAATGAACAGTGGTACCATACAGGGGAAATATACCTCTAATACATTCTAGACCTGCTTATGTTCATATTGTTTGTTTTACTGTAATTATTGTGTAGCAGGGACAAAAGAAGCATCGTAAAATGTTTTGTTGTATTTTTTTGACACCCACTCCTACATCTTACAAACCACGCATCAGACACCTCTGTGTGTTGGTTTGTCTTATATTTGGCCCCTCATTTTTGACTTCTGGGTTGAATGTAATGCCACGGAGTGAAACTGAAGCCACGTTTAACCAGTCTATTCAAAAATGCCTCTGGATGTTGTCATTTTGTAAAATAAATACAATGACATGTCAGAGCTGTCATGCATTTTATAGCTTTTTGAAAAAAGAGTGACTTATTTTAGTTACTGCTACCATGCAAAATTCCACAAAAGATGTTTGATTGATTATTGATATATTCGCTGTTACATTGCTTGAGAATGTTTTCTTTAAAAAATGCTAATGATGATAGAATATTTTAGAATATTCTTAAGTGATTTTTTTTAATTACTCATGTGAATGAACTGACATTTCAATATTATATTTTCAGATGAAATTTTTCATATATTTAAGGCACTCTACTTCATTTTAAATACCACTGTATATGTGTCTGCATGTTGCCTCAAGTAATTGACATTGATAGCAATGTGAAAATAGATCCTTTCACTACTTTCAGTGGCTTTTTACATGTCTGCGTGTGTCATTAAATATAATGGGACAAATTGCTTCCTTTACAAAGCAGTGTGCCACATTTGACACCTAAAATAAATTCTCTCAGTTTAATATGAAACATTGTGCTTTCTACAGCCTGGTTTTTAAACTTGTTACTTGTCTGGTCACTTAACAATGTGAATAAGTAATAATTAGCTAAATAAACAGATCGATGGTGGTTTGATGAGATCCCTTAGCCTGGAGTTGTCATTCTTTTTACCCTTAGCCAACGTGTGCCCTCCCAACAAAATCTTTTCTTTAGGGAATTGTGTTTTTACAGTACATTGTCTGGTATATGGCTGTGGTGTCAAGTGGCAAATATTTTGGTTCACATTGCAAGAAAACATATCAGAAGAAACATGGAATGACAGGAAAACATTAACATTCCAATGGAAAAGAGAACTGTGGAATGGTGGCATACAGAACTGTGAAATGTAAAAATATGGAAAAACAGTGGAATACAGTTTCACTGAACTTTTTTTCCAGTCCTATTTAAAATAGTTACTTAAAAACCACAAGTCTGATCAAAGGTTCCTTCTTTTTTTCCATCCCAGTGTCTCAAAGGACCAGAATCACCAGTTCACAAATTATTCTTTCTTGGTTATCAACACATTATAGATGACTATGCTATCAATAGATTAAAATGATCATGGACAAATTCTTCCTTTAATGGACACATGAGTACTCAAAGATTAGTAACTAAATTACAAATTTAGCACATTAAGTTATTGATATAATAGCGAATGGTTGTGTGAAGTGTGGCTTTATGATGGGACTGTATGAGAGCCTTGGTGTGGATGTACTGAATAGCAGGAAATTAAGTTTCAGGAAATGCAGGGCCCTGATTACTGTAAATAGATACCATTTATTTCTTATGCAAACATGTAACTTCTCAGGTGTATGGTGGGAATGCACAAATGATATCTAGAGTTGTGCAATTGAAACTATTGATCTTACAGACCTTGTGTCAGTCCTTTTTTACTATGCACATGTACCATACACACTACATGTTTTTACTATACACATGATGCATTTATATTTACTTACTGTGTATTGTGAAGTACGCGTACATAAATATTTCACAAGAAGTGAGGTCTGCTGAAGACCACAAAGAACATTTACATTTAAAATGCGATGTCCTAAGATTGACTAAAATGACAAGAAATATCAACACTGTTTCCTGGAAGACCTTCACACATATGCATAATGTTGAATCTAATATATGTACACAGAACAAGCTATGCTTTATGGTAAATGAGCGGGAAATATCATTTTTTCATGGTGGCCTTCATTGATGATAGCTTTTTAATACAACGAAAATATGAATCAGTATGATGCTATTTTGCTAACACATAGTTTGCATTCTCATTATCTATTCATGTGATGATATCGCTACATAGCACACAGCGCTGATAACTGCCCCTGACGTAATGATCTGTGCCTCCCACAGTTAAAATGACGCCAGGGAAAATTAAATGTAAGGCATGTAAGAGCTGCCTCAAGGCCCTGCACAGATTCTCACTGTTATGTCATTGAACTCCTTCAGGTGAAATCTACCCAATCTTAAAAGCACTTCATTTATTTTTAAAAAGTTCTGAATACCCTTTCTGAATGTATAACTATGACAGAATGCGGAATACCTTTTTCTGAATATATGTCAGTTACTGATGCATACTGTACATGCTGTTACATGTAGATAATGCTGTAGGCAGGCAAGCACCCAGACTGAATGCAAAAGGTCCTCAGCTGTTACTTCTGAAGACAGATCCATCTTGGAAGGGCCCTGTCATGTCCTCTTGAAATTTGGCATGCACATGTCTGTTGTTGGGGTAACAGATCCACAGCAAAATGTCATATCAGACAGTATGTCTCATATTTCAGGAAACTCTAATAACGCCATGCTAAAGTGGATCTGATTTCTGACCGACTCACTAACTTGGAATTTCATTTCATTGTTATTATTTTATATTATACACCACATAAATATGTAGATATTTAGCAATTATAGGTATGCAATTACAAGTACCTGCTAAAGTGCAACGGCATGTGAGATTCGAACCAGTAACTATTTGGGCTCCACAGCCTCTTCCTTAACTAGTACACCACATTGTCTATTTGTTGTACTGCTTATGCTTGACTTGGGACAATGAGAAGGTGGCGAGCTCTCTCAGATCCTGGATAGACCTTTTGAACGAGACTGCCTCGCAGTGTAGCCCTCTGTACTGACCAGTTGCAGGCTGTTTAACAGTCACAGGCACTACATCCTGCTTCCTGTGGACCCACTGCATATGCTGATTGTAGCTGAGCTGTCAGTTCCTTTGGTTTGGTTGAGCTGTGAGTTCACAGTGGGTCCCCAGGACTAGGATTAGGGAAACACTGAATTACATTTCTGAGGTGGACATGATGGACCTTAAACTCAAGGTGACTGGCAGTGGTCTGGCCCCTGCTCTCCTTATACCTAGCCTAGGCATCATCCTGGCATTTATTTACTTACTTACTTAATAGGGAGAATGAACAATTACTTAACGGTCCCAGAATTAGCTCTTAGCATTAGCTGTTAGCATCACAGCCCCCTCTCCACTGCTGTCTCTCTTTCTCTCCGAGTGTGTTATGTCCACTGATGGCTGATGCCTCCCTCCACCTCTCTGTGTGTCAGGAGCAGGGTGATGAGGTGGTGGAACAGGACCGGGTCAAGACCCTACAGTCCCAGGTGGATGGAGTGAAGGACATCATGACCCAGAATGTGGACCGCATCCTGGCTCGGGGCGAGAGGCTGGACGACCTGATGGGCAAGACAGAGGACCTCCAGGCTGGGGTCAGTCCTCCTGCGTGTCTCTATTCCTCTGCCCTGAATGCCATCATCGTGCAATCCTCAGCTCACCTCTCTCTCCCTCCTGCTCTGCACCTGCCAACCTCTCTCCCCCTGTCTCTCCTCAGGCCCAGAACTTCAAGCACACGTCTCAGAAGGTGGCTCGCTCATACTGGTGGAAGAACGTGAAGCTGGTGGTGGTAATCGTGGTGATCGTGCTCATCATTGTCCTCATCATCGTGCTGCTGGCCACGGGAGTCATCCCCACCAGCCAGCCAGTCCCTGCACCGACCTCCAAGCCACACAACTGAGACGGACAAAATTGCACATGCGTCTGTACCGGTACTCCCATACAGCTCCAAAAATACCTGTAAATGCACGCACACACACACACACACACATATACTCACACACGTATACACACACCTCTATCAGTTTCAGGAAGTAGACACACACACACACACACACACACCTACCTGTACCAGTTTCAGGAAGTAGACACACACACACAGTCTCTGCCACACAACCTCTGTAATGGCACACATTGGTATGCTTCACACCCTGTTGCCACAGGCGAGGCGACTCAAATACCAAGCATGCACAAGCAGACGTAAATTCCTCTGGAGGTTGCTATGCCACTTTTAAACACTGGGTGGTGCAATTAACTGCATGGGGAAGAGTTTAAAGAGCTACTATTGCCATGGCTGGCAACTATTTAATCATGGACATTTGCTTTGTTATGGTAAGCCTGTAGTGTTCTGTTATGTTCCTTTTCATTTTCAAATAGAAACCTTGGGATTACATTTTACATTTACATTTTAATCCTAGAAATGGATAGTGTAATGTATAAACAGATCATGGAATTGGGGCCAGTGATGCCCAGAGTAAGAAACTTTAACAACTATTTAGATTAAAAGTGAATGATGTGATCTGTGGAGACACACCCATCTCTGCCATTTCCTGCTTTGTGGGATGTGGATTTGTCTTTGGCAAGCCTTTTTAATTTTAAAATGGAAAGCAACATTAGAACCATTGGCCTAGAATGGCTAAAGTAGCCTGTAGTCCGCTGAAGTAGTTTGGTGTTTTATAGGACATTGATAGATTAGCAGTATCTCATTAAGATCTTTAGACTATCATTATTTTACATAGAGTTCACTGAATTTGCAGTCTATGCTGCCTTTGACCTGTTTTTTAATGATTGGGTAGTTTATGATTGGGTATGAACAATTTGGTTACAAGTAGCTATTCATGGAAAAAAATGTTTATTTCAGCCATTTGTGATTAAAAAAAATAATGTACATATAAATGAGCACACGAGCATAAGGAAAATGTTTTTTTTTTTTTTTTAGGAATAGCCATTTGGAATTTCCATGCCTGATTGTAAACCTCACTTGCAATTTGAGTGGGAGGTTGTGATGAGACACATTCTGCTGAAAGGGCTTCTGGTTAGTTTCATGAACATATATAAATAGGATTACAAATAGAAAAGTGTATCCAAAATGTATTTGAAGAAATGTATAAATTGAGACCAGTCTCGCTGTTTGTCTTTTAAGGACTTTGAGTTGTAGTTTTGACACATTACTTGATATATGCTTCAGCTGGGATGGTTCTCCAGAGCAGGGCTGTCTGATCACTCTGTGTTGCCCCCTGTAGGGCTCACATGTGGTGGCACGGCTGGCTAGTGAAGTGTGCTAAAAGAAACTGGTTTAGTCCTTTGTAACCCAAGTGTGCCCCATTAGATCAACGTCTGAATCTCTGATGTCTGTCCTTCATGGGAGCACCAGTCACAAGATTGGCTGCTCCTGCTCTGGGGTTCTCTCCCCCCCTGCTCTGAAGGTATAGTTCTGACCTCTTCATTCACCCTGCTGCGGGAGGGTGCCTCCGCAGGCCGATGAAGTGAACACTGAGACCACCCCTTGCCAAGCCACACAGCAGTGGTGTTTTTTTTCTCCTCCAGTCCTGCAGGGGCGCTACAGTGAGGAGGGGCAGTTGAGTCAATGCCATCTGACTTCTTCACATTGTCTGATTTCATCTGTAATACACACTTAAATCCCTGGGGACTGGAGGAGTCACCACCTTGCTGAAGAAAGTAAAGGGCTGTTCATTCTGGATTGTGAAAGATGTCAATAAGCTCTGTTTATTGAATGCATGTTTTAGCTCAGATTGGAATGTGTTGCAATGAGAGGCTGGCTTTTGCAAAGTCAAGGAATTGTCTCTTGTGGTTGTATATAGCTGAAGATGCCTTGTTGGCTGTATGTATATTTGTAAAACCACCGAATCCCAACACTTCATATGCCCCAGATTAATTTAGCTGTGATTATTTAGGGTTATTTATGTTTTATTTTCGTCAAAACCTCTTGCATTGTCTCAATCAAATTAAAAATATTTTATTCTTTTCCTCGCTATACTGTATCTTACTGAAATGAATGGCCCTTTAACTGTCAAAGTAGTTTTACTTTGTTTTGAAAAATATCTAAAGTGTTTGCCCTACATGCAAGCTATACTTTCTTTGGTAAAGTTTTGCTCTTGCAGTCACTGTGTGCCACTTAAAAATACCTGCAGAACATAAGACCCACAGAGAATGTTTGGTTGGAAGAACAAAACTTTTGCAAATTTGATGTCATTTATAGGGGTCATTTACATTGTGTGGTCATGGTATGTCCAACCAAACACTTTGGAATTTATTTGAAATGTGTAACTTTTTCCAGAAATCTTGTAAAACATACTTATGTTGATGCCCTGGCTTCTATGGAGATTAAACAGGCTGCAAATAGTGCATTATTTTTCATCCTGTGGTAGGGCAAGTGCTTTTGGGATGTTGGGCCAGTTACAATTTCTGTCGGTTTTTATTTATTAGTCTTTAAACAGTATATAAATGAAAACATGTTATGCCTGATCGTGCAATAAACATTATTTGCATACACAGCGTTATTATTATTGTTTGTTGGTCTGAAGTGCTAGAACGAGTAATCTTTTTCTTACTTCAGCAAATATATTGCAGTACTGTAAGCATTTGTCCACTAGGAGGAGACATGGTACACAGAAATTGGATGGCCATTTGCCCCTTAAGTAGTGAAAAACTTCTCTGAACATGTCTTCTGTATCTCAACACAAGTGTATCTGTGTATTTACAATATTTATATGAATGGTTTTAATTGTGACTGGCTTTAAGTAAATAATGCAGTATCAAATAACACAATCATGTATTACTTTAGATTGTTACAGAATCAAAAAATACTCATATGAATAGTGGACAAAAAGGAGACAATGAGAATATGCCATGAGTGATACATATGTTGGATGTGTAATATATAATACATGCTGTATCTGGTCATCCAGTCCTAATTTTTAATCAGTCATGTGGTTGAGAGTAAACCCCCTCATTCTCACCCCCTCACACACAGACATGTGATGAATGAGTAGAAAACAACTGAATGAATATCCCCTTTGTGTTGGTGCGGCACTGCTCAGAGGAGGCCCATTGTTTCTCTGCCTGGAAGGATACTCATACAGCACCACAAGGCCTGATCAGCACTCACAGGTCTACATCATCATCATCATCCTCCAGATGACGTGAACAGGGGAAGTCAGGCCTGACATCACTTTCCCAAATCCTCTTATGCAGCCATTCAATGGAGTTAGGATTTTCCTTTTCCAGCCTTTTGTCTGTGGACTGCTTTCTTTCTCAAATACTTTTCAGATGTCTCCCCACCCCATAGAGTGTAAGTCTTTTTCAGATCAGGGATTAGATAATTAGTGATGAGATAAATTTAATGATAATCTGCAAATTAAGTAATATGTCTGTTTCAAATTTTCATGCAATTCCCAGCTGCTCATTGAATCAATAGTTAATTTAAAAATATATTTTCCCCATTATTTTTTTCCTGCTTGACACATGGTGGTATTGATACCTGATCACCACCCTCTTCCAAAAACATCTGCTCTCTGATGATGCCAAACAATAAAAAAAAATGTGCTGAAGCAATCTGAATTCCAGAACTCAACTATTGAGCTCTAATCATACATGAGTCACTAGAGAAACATCTTACTCAACACAACACATTTAAGCAGCAACAACTTACTTTCACAGCTAACAGTACATTCTAATATTATTGTTGAAAATACACAATTTACAATGCAGGAAATCACACAACTTCCCCTTGTACTTTGCTGGACAGCTCCTGTGTGAATCTGGCAAACACTTCCCACAAGGAATGAACACCAAAGGATAAACATTACAAAAAAAAAAAAAAAATCTAATAAAAAGCCAACAAACCAAACAGCCTTGACCACATAGGCCACAGCAACAGCTACCTTCCAAGATGGATCTCTTGCTCTGCAGCCACACGCCTGTATGCTTAGGCAGGTGAGGCTCACTACCCATTTACAGAATGGCACAAGGCAATGACAATTAATAATGAAATAATTAGCCTGATTAGATGCATTTGAAATGAGCTCAATTGTAGATGGAGCAGCAGTCTGGAAAGACAAATCCTAAACCACACATTTAACAAGTTAACAATTAAACAATTGAAACAATCAATAGTTTGGGGGGAAAGGTGAAGGCTCTCCTTCACAGCTCCAAAGCTGTGTGTACAGAAAAAATACTGTGTACTGTAGCAGACACCCTTATACAGAAACGTACGTATCTTACAATTTTTACATGCTATCCATTTATACAGCTGGATAATGCTAAAGAGTAGGGTTTCCATACGTCCTCTTTTTCCCAGACACGTTCTCGTTTAGAGACACATGTTTTAGGTCCCAAAACGAGGACATGTCTGGGAAAAAGAGGACGTATGGTCACCCTACTAAAGAGTACAACAGCTGCAGCTTACCAGGGAATCAAACCCATAGCACCTGGGTCACAAGACCTTGTTCCTTACCGCTGCACTGGTTTGCTGCATGTCTGTGAACAATCTGCCTCTCTGGCTTGGCCTAAATTAAACACATTTGGAAGACACACTCAAATAATATAACAGTACTTATTAACCATTTTAACACAGAAGTGCTCATATCCTCTTTAATAAAATCATATCAGTAGTACACTGATCCCTAAAAGTAGCTGACTTCCTGTTTGCATGTAAATGAAACTGCCATTCTTATTTAGCATATTTTTATGTGGTATATTCATTTCCTCTTTTTATCTAAAAGCACATCATTAGGAAAATATCACCACCAGACAGGGGATGAAAGTATCACCACCGGTATTTTTGTCAATGCCTTGTTTACAGCATACCTGTTTCACTTCAGCAAAATGAGCTTTCGTTTTTAACATAACGAACATAACAAATTTCTGCCTTAGGTCACATCAAGTGACTACTGAAATGTCCCTTTAAGAATTGCTAGTGTCTACATTTGGGGTACAGTTTTGCAACCAATATAAGAGATCATTTATGTTTTACACAGTCTCACCAAAACAGAAACCTGACACTAATAAAACAATGAAGCTGGAATTATTTAGAATGACCTAAGACCAAAAACTTTCACACACATACTTTTGGGCACGGGTATAGTTTACCTGAGACCCCCACAAAGAACATGTAGATCACAATAGAAATGAAATCCCGTTCTCTGGCCATGAGCATTAATGGCCCTGTACAGTAACTATTTCTTTGTTACAGTATCTGTGATTATCTGGGGTGTAACCCAGAGCAGATATTAGCATTACACTGTTGGTTGGTCAATAAATCATTAAATCAGTGTTTATGCCTATGCCTGATACAAGGGACACTCTGAAGCATCCCAGAAATACACAAATTCACTTGCACACTGGTTGGTGATACCAGGGGTCTGTAATATAAACATTAAGAGAGGGTATTCTAAACCATGTTACAAAAGGGGCCATAGATGATTAGTCTGTCTAATTGCACTTCTTATTTGTCTCACTCTCTGAGTGCCCTATATCTTCTGACATTTTTTCTGATATCACATTCCACAACCTAGAAACAGAATAATTTTCAGTTGTATTTGAAGAGCAGCAGGAAGAAGGAACAAAAGAGGTTTTTTGAGAGGGCAGCTGGACTTTCTTAAAATAATATCGTAGGGAGTGGGTCATGTACTGCCCGCTCAGCCCCCCCAACCCCCCCCCCCCCCCCCCCTTTTCCACCCACCCACCCACCCAGACACTGTAATTTGATAGACGGGTACTTTAAAAAGGCTGCCGTTTGGACGTCATCTCAGCCGTGTCTGCCACTACGACATAGTGGTAGGCACTTCAAGCCACTACAAAGACGCACGGGGAGGAAGTTAGAACGGAGAGCACGACACTCAGAAAGGACAGTACAACAGAAATAAAGAAAAATTAAAGTTAAAATCGAGAGAGAGGAGAGGAAGAGAAAGTTTCGTGCTTCCTTTTCCGCAAAGTAAGCACTCGATTCTGTTGCTGTGTGCGGAGACAAGTACGGGTAGCGCTTACAGATGCGGTGGATTTGCTGACAGTCCGGGACGATAGTTGAGATCCTGTTGTGAAAGAGTCATGGTAAGTGGTCCGCGGAAAGTATGCAAATAATATATCTGGTTTTGTAATGTGTTAACGCAATTTTCTTACATGTCACAAAGTGTGACCGCACCCCGCTTTGAAACAACCCAAGAAAAAGTGTTTTGCATAGAATTTTAGTAATTGTTACCTTGTCATTTGTATTTACAGGTAATTTTTAGCCCAAATCTGAGCTGAAAGCAATCGTTTTTGTCTTTAATACAGATGCATTCGACTCTCGTGGGCTCTCCTAAAAATATTCATATTTCTTTGTCTACCCTGTACTTGTACTACGCATTACCAAATAGCGGTCCATAATCGGTTTGCTTGCTAAAATTCGCAAATAACGTATAGACTCAATTGAAAGTTGTGCTTTGACATTTAGACACATTTAGCTAATATTGTTTTCATATTTTGAACATAATTGCCAAGGAGAGACTGAAAATGATTCAGGGTAAGACGTATCGTCACTTGTCCAGGACATACCTACCTGATAATGTTGAAATATCTTTGTCATGTTTTACAGTATTAAAGGTAGTTGATAGAAACACAAACATGCGCTTTGGTGCTTACATGGAAATGCTTGTGATAAAAAGCGGTGGTGCGCGCATACCATCTTTTGTTAAATGTGCGCCAACTGTAACCAAAACCCAGGTTTGTTATACTGTAGCAAAGCAAGGCCCGGACAGCTTGGTGTCTCCCTTTAATGTTGGAAATGAATCCATTCGCACCTGAAGCGTTATCAGGAAAGCAATTAAGTTATTTGCGAATATAAGACAATGTACTAATATAAAACAGAGTGTAGGCGGAGTTCAACCACCAGGAAATTCCAGGTACACTCATAAAGGATGGAGAGAGGAAAGGAAGGAAGGAAGGCAACTGAGAAGGACAGCAGTTCCTGAGTTAAGACGCTGTCGCCGGTTGATAAAAAAAAAAATTATAAGAATTTGTACATTCAAAGGCAGATAAGGGAATCATGATATAAGTGTCGCATTGCGTTAAGTAAATTAACTGAAGGCTGATGGAACTTAAGGTGTAATGGTAGACGAATGGTGTTTGATTTTCATAGAATTATTCCCAAACTATGCTTTAAAAGGAGAAATCTTACAATACTGCACCAAAAATGATCAACATATTTCTGTTTAACGCACATTTATGATTTGCAAATACGTAATAGCTGTATAATAGTATATAAAATCCATACATTTACAGTGAGACATGATAAGGGCACTGTCAGACGTGGGAAGAACTCAATAAATATTCAAAGCATATGAAGATACACGTCACCCACCTAGCAGTAGGCCTATATATTTTAGTTCATTTTTAAAATATTAAGGGCCTGTATAAGGATAAGGATTGTTGGCACTAACTCAGTTGCCATTAATAAAAGATAATGATAAACAGAGGTCTGGTATCTAGTTTTCTTATTTATTTATTTATTTATTTATTTATTTTACTTACAACAAGCCCCAGATTTCCCTCCATACGCTCCATAGACAGTAAGATCTGGAACCATCTTAGAGTTTATCACTTTAACAATTGTTTATCAGTTTAACAATAATGTAAAAAAAGTTGGTATCTAAATGTAAAAAGTTGCATGATATCTCTTCAGTGTTGGTAGTATCATGTATTGTTTTCCTCTGTGTCTCAACCTCAGCATAAGAAAAGATTATGAGATATGAAAGTGTCTGTGGTAACTGTTTTTTTTGACGTGGCCCCTCAGTTTCCGGTCTGCATCTCAGTGCACTTTATCATTTCAGCCTTGACTCCTGAAGCCCTTTTTCCTGAAAAACTGACTTCCTATTCCCAGGACAGAAGACTGAGGGTTCAAATTCTTCTTCTTCTTTTGTCTTAAAAGTTTCACATCTAGAGATTCTCACTTACAGAACTCATGGGTGCTTGACCTTTGTTTGTACGAATGACAGTTTGCAAGAACAGAAAACAGCATCTTATGCAAGTATGCCCACAATCTCAATTGAAAATTTGTCTTCTTTGGAGTGGGCTGGTAGGAACAGTGCTGTTCCAGAGAAAGGTTCCATCAGCCTACAATAACAACTATCTGAACCCATTCCAAGTAACCATGGGGAAAGATCCCCAATGTGATGGATGGCTGTTGGCACTGTTCCTCTTAAATCAGGAGATATTGTTTGTTTATATCTAGTGTTCTTTTTAAGAAAACATGGGACTTTCTTCTGTTTGGGGTGGGCAAATTGTTGACTGACCAAGTGCTGCACTACCCCTGTGGTCTCTCTTAGGGTTATGTTTGCCTTGTGAGCTGTGTAGTTCTGATTTTATTGCAACTATTTTAACTGAACTTCGATCTGCATTTGATTCACCATCCTCAGTTTATCAATTTTCTCAGTCCTCCTAACCAGGCATAATTTAAATCTCATTTTGAGATTAAGCATCTCTGCTAAATATGTTAAATATGAGCAACATGCTGACGCTTCTGTCTCAAAATGTAAACTGGTGTTAATCTTCTGTCGTACTACTGAATCACATCTCAGTTCCATGTCAGTCTTTCTCCTCCTCATTCTCACATATCGGGGTTGGTACACACTGTCGGGACTGACTCCTGAACTCTGTCTTCAGGAGAACGGAAAGAGTCGCCTGCGTCAGGCTCAGGAGGAGGTAGAGCAGGTGAAGGTCATCATGTTGGACAACCTGAACAAGGCGGACGAACGGTCCGGCAAGCTGGGGGAACTGGAGAACCGGGCTGACCAGCTGCTAGAGAAGGTGAGCCTGAGACCATGCACAATTCGCAGTGTTACTGAATGGCTAATGCTAATTTTTGTCACCTCTGCTCAACCACAGCTGTCCCTACAGCTTGCTCTGTAGGTAGTATTAATGCAGCTTGCACTTTTGGTTTGATGCTGGCTGTGAAACCATGATTTTAATGCGACGTGTCAAGACTAATGGATATCTATGGCTACAACTCAAGGAACTGTAATGGTCAAATTGACCAGAGCAGAACATGTCCTTTCAGAGTGTCCTATATCCAGGCCACTTCCAAGGTCCACCAGGGTCTAGGGAATAGGCAGGAAATGTCATATTGGTGTCTATAAATATAGTATGGGTGGGGTTAGGGGGAAAAAGAATGTACAATTTACATCCTGATTCTAGTTAACTGGGGTATTTTTGGAAAGGTATTTCCTATTTTCACAAGATGGATGAGATGAAACATGCTTTTCTTTCCCACTCTGTGTGACCTGGTATGCCAGTCAATACAATAGGTGTCTGCACGTGTGAATGTATTGGCTAAATATTTCATGTAGCCTTATGGCCCCCTGAGGCGTGTCAGTGCAGCGACATTGTTCACCTCCCATCACTCACTCTCTTGATCCTCAGGAGACTCTTACTATTTGAGCGAGCACGTAGAATAGTCTAAATACTTCCAAAAAAAAAGAGGACATTTTAAGTTGGGCAGCAGTGTAGCATTGTAGTTAAGGAGCAGGACCCGTAACCGAAAGGTTGCCAGTTTGATTCCTCACGGGAGTACTGCTGCTGTACCCTTGGACAAGGTACTTAACCCATAATTGCTTAAGTAAATTGTAAAAACCTGCAGCTGATGCAAGTCGGTCTGGATAAGAGCATCTGCTAAATGCCAATAATGTAATGTAAATTCTTTTAGTAAACAAGAAGGTCACACATATTCAGGGACAGGCAACTTGCAGCATGTCTCTTGTTTTAAATCATTTGAGAATACAAGCTGAAATACTCTCAATGTAGAGAGGAGTGAAACTTTGTTGACTTGTAAAAGACAACAATAACAAAAGAATATTAAGGACATTTTATGGCATAGAGTGCTAGTCATCCAAAAAGAGCATACCTTGTCATGTGGTTTCTGCTGTTGACACCCATCATTAATGTCTTCCCAGAGCAAGGCCTTTTCGAAGACCACAGGCAAGGTGAAGCAACAGAAGAGGTGGGAGGCCGTGAAGATGAAGGTGTTGCTGGGTGGCATCCTGGCAGTGGTGGTAGTGGTCATCATTGTAGTGGTCATCATTACGAACTACAGCTCTGAGTCTAAGGATAGCACCCCTCCTATTCCACCAACCAACAGTACCTAGAGCTGCCAGAGGCAGAGGTGAGGTAACAGGCTAAGACAATCAGAGGTGGGAATAGGGGTTTGTGGCCAATTCCCCTTGACTCTGGCATCGGCATTAGAGGGAATGTGGACAACCTGACTGAGAGAAAGTGTGGGAAAGCGGAGAGCTATTATAGGGGCAGGCAGTGGGTGTTTCTGGGGACTTGTTCAAGGCTTTTCGACTGTGTTATTCATTGAGAGAGTGAAAGAGAAAGAGAAGTCAGATTATGTACACAGATTTGTGACTAGATAATAAGAGGAAATGGTACCACTTCTTCAGCAGCATTTGAGAGCCAGAACATGTGACTCATTCAGCTGCTACCCTTCTCTACTTTTCCAAGGTAATAAAACTGGCCCTGTGCATTCCAGATATGCACATAATTTTAATTTAATATAATTTTACAAGCCGTTCCAAAAACTGGATCCACCTCATAGATCAGGACATCTCCCCCTGTCCTAACTGCATGTAGCCCGGTTGTTTATAAATCACACCATTAAAAAGCTACTGATTTGTTTACACCTCAAAACAAATGGTAACACTGACCAGGCGCTGAGAGAGATTTCAGTGTTTTTCCAGGCACATATTTTGATGTCACTTCACACGTCTTTCACTGTTCAGTCAATTAGAATGTGGGGGCAGACTTCCCATTAACCCAAACAAAAATCTACTGTATGATATCACAGAATGTAAACTCATTACTTCCTGTAAACACTTTGCTCTCAGGCATTTGACTGTGACTTTAGTCTTTGTTTTAAAATGGCTGCTGCATGCATGTTCCATTTTGTCCCTTAATAACACAAAAGCAGAGAGATCTGCTTATTTCAAGCAAGTGTGTGTGCGTAGAAATAAGAGCTTGCCAATCCACTAGTTTCCAGATTAGTAAAATTCATTAGAATTAAAAATACAAGAGGTGTCAATTTAAGAAACCTTTTAATTGTGTGAGAAAACTTTGCATTTATGTGTACATTTTTACAATGACTGAGTGAGTAGTGTTCTGTATGTGACACACCCTTGCTGCTGACATTTCATGTAACCTGAATTGTATTTTTCTGTTTTGTGTTACTTTCTGGTTTTGTTTTGTGTTATGTAATGGAACATAACTGGATTGCCTATACTGGTGTTGTTTTTTGTTCTGTTACCTGAATGCTTTTGCATAAGAGTTTGTATGCATGTGTTTTGGTGTGCATGTATGTAAACTGGTAAAGCATTAGGAAGTAATATTACAGAATATTATGTAGAAATATATTGGCATGGCATAAATAGGTAGACTCATTTTGATATTTGGCACTGATGTTTACATTTTGTGTCTTGAGGCAGCAATACACCTCTGATGTACATGATTTTGAACCTCCATGGAAGAACTTCAAGTTGCATGTTTCAATTCAGTATTTCAGTTCTGTATTCATAGATTATGCTCTACTTTTCTGCAATGCTTTAATTGAATTCTCATATTAAAGTGTTTAAAGACAGGTGGGTTAGATACATGTGCAAATATAAGCAACTTTGCTCTGTTTACAAATAATTATGAAAATCAAAATACTTCATATATCGTACATTTTTATATTAGTGGGATGGTCTTAAGTGAGAATGAAATTACTTGCACAGAAATGTTCATGCAGGAGGATGTTGGAATCTTATTGATTTTTTTTTTTTTTTTGGGGGGGGGTTGTTGGTGCCCTGGGATCAGGAAATACAATACCAGTCAAGTTTGGACACACCTGATTAAAATAATGGAACATTTTAAAGACACTTGTATCTAAAGACTGATGCTGAAATGCGCAAAATTTGTTTGTTAGACAAATATAAATAGTGAAGCTGATGCCTATGCATGAATTTCTTTCCAAAAAATATTTTTTAAAAATTGTCTATTGTGAAGAATCTAAAATGTAAGATGGTTTTGATTTGTTTATAACACTTTTTGGGCACTGCATAATTCCATTTGATTTCATAGTTTAAATGGTTTACTGTTATTCTAAAATGTGGACAATGGTAAAAAAAAAAATCTTTCTGGTACAGTAGGTGAGACACAGAATTACTTTGGCAATTGGTAATTTTTTGTGATTGACAAATTTGCCAATTTCAGATTTTTAATTCAGTTTCACATAGCCAAGAATGATCATTCACCAACAGCTGATTCCTTTTCTTCATTGTGTCTAACATTGTAGCATTAGTGTTGCTTTGTGCATGTAATGTTTAAAATTAGATGCAATCAAATGAAAAAGGAATCATTTGCTAATAGGAAAGTGCATGCTCATAGTCATGCATTACAAACAAAGGATCAAATAATTATCAAATTCATTTAAGCTCTGTGTTTGTATCTCAGTGAAAGCCAAGATAGGTAGATATTTCAATATTCTGCTTTACCAGAAACATGTGGGTTGCTCATTACATAAAGTTTAATAATATATTAAAACATTTTTATGAAAATGTAATTAAATGAATATTTCTTTCATTTTAAAGAATGAATTTAAAGATATATCATTGTTCATGTCAAAAAAAAATTGAATCTGACACATTTTTCACTGTTTCATAGTAATGGAAGGTATCTGAATGGAAAACAAAAATAAATGACCCTTATCTTTCAATTCTTCTATTCAATTTCAATTCTTGCCTTAAGTACACTTTATGTAAGAACCCTTTGGGGTTTTTAAAAACGATATTTACTGTGATACAGGGAAAACAACGTGAGAACTCTAGATGCATGCATATACATACATTAGGGGCTGCACGTGTTTAAAATGCGGAAACAAAGCTGTGTGGTTAGTACTGACCCCGTTTACGGCCAAGCCAACTAACATTCCCACTCGACCGCTTGCTGTAAACCCTTGAGTTCTCACACAAACTACCAACAACTTGAAACGTAGCATATTTACCCGCCTTCTTTTCTTTGATTGGCTCCAGTCTGAAAGGAGCAGTTGTTGATAGGATACCACAAAACATTCTACCATGGGGTAGGTTGAACGCATTATGATTATCCCGGTAGAATGACTCCGCATCCGTAAATTCTGTATCTGTATAATCTCACACGATACAGCCAGCTCCCACTCATATAATCGCATAATTCATTTTTAAAACAGGTAGGTAAACTGTAAAGTAAATAATGACAAATTACGTGCAATTATAGTCCAGTGCTATTTCAGTAAATTAACGTAAAATAACTACCTAGTTAATACCGTTCATTCCAGCAAGACCAACACACTCGCAATTTTGTTGTATAGCTAGCTAGCCAACAACTTTATAATGTGACAAACGTAAGAGTTACAGAACTGTTAGTTACGTAGACAGTTTTACCGGCATGATTTCATTCGTTTCCCTGGGCAGAGAGAGCAAGCATAATCTGGTAAATCCATCGGAGTTTTTAACTCGGCGAAGCTTGCTTTGCTGTCAATTATTACTTTCTGTAGCAGGTGCGCCTCTTGTCAGTGGAGACGGACGGAGTGATGGCCTCCTACTTCGACGAGCATGACTGCGAACCGACTAACCCCGAGGAGCAGTACCGCCAGAACGCGCTGCTCGAACTGGCAAGGTGCAGTTTCCTTCGCCTCTTATTACACTGTGAAAATCCATTGCAGTTCAGGAGAATCGTATTTTATAGGGTGTGTATTGGGCTTATTAAGAAATATTAAGATAAATTGTTAAATTGTATAATAAAATAAAAAATAATTAAAATATTTGTGAAAAATATGAGTTGTTTTGCACCACCCCATAAAATCTCGGTTGTTGTGTGATGCTTGCTGCTTCAGTTTGGCTGTAAAAATGGCCATGACATCCTAATTTAGTGTGGCTCCTGTTCACGCTGTCTGCAGGTCTCTAATGCAGGGCTTGGACATTGACTTGGGCCCATTTGAAATATCAGATTGGGACCAACGTCTCCCTCCGCCTGCCGCTCGGGCCATCACCCAGAACCTTCCCACAGTGGTCATCACTCCACAGCAAGCAGGTGGGTGCACTAAAGTCTTAACTCGCGCTTCCCTGTCGTGCAAAGGCACACATGGTCGCAAGCCCTCACACTCTAATTTTTCCACCCTGTAACATTCTTTTCTTCTTTGCTGTCCTCAGACAAGGGGCTAAAGTGTCCGGTGTGCCTGCTGGAGTTTGAGGAGCAGGAGACTGTGCGAAAGATGCCCTGTGAACACCTCTTTCACTCTGGCTGCATTATGCCTTGGCTGGGGAAGGTGAGGAGAGGTGGGGCCGGGACTCACTGACATTATGAAGGGCCCAGAGCTGCATTTGTTCTTTGGCCAGCTTGGCACCAGGTCATTAAGATAATGTTTCCAGGGTTACTACTGCTGCTGAATGTTCTTGGTCTCTGACTCTTGTTCACAGTATTTACTGTTTGCCCTGGTAATACTTTAATCAGTCAAAAGTCTGTCAATAGAAGCTAACAATACCTACCTACTACTTTGTAAATATTTGTAGTGTTCCTACAAAAATTGTTATGGCTTTTTCACAGACCAACTCTTGCCCTTTGTGTCGCCTTGAGCTGCCCACCGACAATGAGGAGTATGAGGAGTTCAGGAAAGATAAGGTGCGTTTATTCTTCATATCTTGCTGGCAGATCCATTCGAATTCATAAAATGACACAAGACATGTTTTTTTTTTATTGTTCACCAATTACCCTGAAAGCTAAAAACTTAAATGGAAAAGTCAGCCTTACTTTCAGCGCCTATACAAGAAATAAGGTTGTGTTCTGTCTTCCAGGAGAGAAGGAAACAGAAGGAACACAGGCTAGAGAACCTACATGGAGCCATGTACACATGAGTGCCAAGAGGCACTGACACAGGCAACCACACACACTGCAGGGGACAAGAAATACACGTTTGTTATTTTACTCTTATCAATTAATGTAACAGCATCAAATGCAGGCATTGGGGTATTGGAAATGTTTTATATCTTAGTCTTTGTAAATGTACCCTTTGATGTAATTATTTAATATACAATTACTGTGTACAAAGATTGGCTTTTGTATATGAAGATAATACGTAAAAACTTAAAACACAAACATGGACCAAAACTGCAAATGGTTTGTTGTGGATGAAAACTATAGTGATCTATCTACAAATATTATACATTTTTAAATTCTGTTGGTAAAAATAGTAATGTGTACTCTATGCAATGTATAGCGGTCTTTTATTAAAACCAACATGATAAAAAGTTGTCATGATGAAGCTATTTTTATTTTGCTCAGAATATTTAAAACCTGACTGAAACATGGCCAGGAGTCCAGCCCCTCTATGACCTGTCATCTGTTGAGTGTTCTCTCACCTAGGACTTTGATATGAAACAAGTAAGCCAACCTTAACTCTGATTTACTCCCAGGCCTGGTGCTGTGTGTAATGGAGAATAAGCCAGTGTTACCCCCACCACTAAAAATAGGCTGCAGTGGTGAAATTACCATGACACTGCAGGTTCTGAGAGTAATCTATTTTCACATGATTATTGTGATGAAATAAGCCTCCTTAAAGCCAAGTCAGAGCGTTCAGTATTGGATCAAAGCATATAAGTGTCTGGCTGTGGACATCTTGATAATACTGGATTAATGGTCAAATATTATGTAGAGAGGGTGTTTCAAACTGCTTCTGAGAAGCTGAGGCAATGTGGGGACAGAGCACCTAGGGCCTCATTTATAAAAAGCACTTGGATTCCATCCAGTATTTAATTATACAAATTTTCTTCAAAAGGTTCGTAGGTAATATTTATATAAGTGGTCAGATGCGTTAATAAAGTTTTGTGGCTCCGTAGTACAAATTGTTTATTTATAAATCACAAACTGATACCAAATTGCAGACTTATCAAGATGTGTCTGGGAAAGCAATAGCTGCTCATAAACCAGCCATCATCCTGGGCAGAGAAGTCAGCTCGGTCCCTAAACACTCTATCCGTGTGAAAGGCGTGGTTCACCAAGTCTTCTAGTAAAGCTAGTGCAGCCATGGTCAAAACACAGATACTGGACCTACCTACAGAGACCTACATTTCCACTAATGCACAAAACCTTTGAAACAATATTGAAAATTGCATTCTGCATACTCATTCAGTTTTGACGCTGGAGAGCTACATGATCACATTCATACATAATATTACAAACTTTACCATTAATTCACCATTAATCACCATAAATTCACAACAGTGTGGCTACTAGTAGTTGTTTGTATGTCAGGTCAGGAGCTTGCATAGGGCAAAGTGCTTTTCCATGTCAGTGTCAAAGTGTATAAATCATTACTTTGATGTGGTTTTTAACATATGCAAATTTTAAGATCAAATCTGTTTGTAAGACCATTTAATAAATGAGGCCCCTGGACTGTGGGTCCAAACTCAATCTTGGGAAAGGTCAGTGCAGTCATACCATTGAGGTAAACACTGCATGTCATGAAAAACATCCCTTGCTCTGTAAATATCTGGAAATATGAACTGTATATGTTTACATATGACACAGTTAGCCTAGTTCACAGTAATTCTGAAAGAGGACTCAATACATTCAGTATGTTCATTTATAGATATATTTTATTTTGTATTTGAATATAAATCTCTGACAACATAAATACATAACTAAAATAATACATAAATTTATATGTATTTATTCATGTAATTACAAAAGAAGAGTATTCTCTGCATTTTTTGTGGGTTTGAATGTACTCAAACTCCCCTCTCCCTGACCCCCAATCAAAGTAGTAACATAAAACACAAAAATTCAAAATGGGCAATGAATATCCTCTTCAAATCCTGCCTAAGGCAGCAATTACATCTGAGAATTATCACCCCAAAATGTCTGTCAAGACATCAAGATCACATTGGTATTTTTCAGGTCTCAAAAAAAGACAAACATTCTCTTGACATGCTTTAACCTGCAATTGAAATGCAGGCATTCGACTGTCAGATTCAAAACAAGTGCATTATATAGAACTAAAATGCATTATTACCAATAGTGTCATCTTACTCACTTCCAGTAAACACAAGCTTCCATTCACTTTAAATCTTCTTTAAAAAAATAGATGTCTAGATTCATCAATTGATTTGCATGCACTGTACTGTGAATGACTTGAATGCTTGTAAGTATGAAAGGTACAACTCAGAGCTGGGTTTTAATGGCACGCTAATGGTCTGCTGGTGACAAAGCTCAGATTACCTTACAACTGTCACTTCCCTCCCCTCCCCCATGGCCCAGTCCTTTTATCAGACCACCTTTTAAAAGGCAGACAAGTTGACTATGTCCCTGTATTTACAGTGAACGCACATTCAAACACAGGACATCAAAATCTTAACAGCAGAAATCCCTCGAAGACACACTATTTACTGAGCTACATAGTAATATGAGGATGCAGGGACTGTGCTTCATGTTTCAAACTAAAAGTTTGGCATTTATGGACGTTAACAGGAAGTTAATGATCTTGAGGAGGAATGCAACACTTGACGACAATTTGTGTCTCACCCACAATGTGCACATGAGGGGGAGAGACAATTGCAAACTAGCAAATGGATCATTTGTCAACCCAGCACATAAATGTCATTGCTGCAGATGCATCTCTCTATGCAATATTAAATCTTAGGGTGTGCATTATAATATTGATATTGCAATTGAAGACAATAAAAGGTGTTAAGGCTTAAAGAATATTGTTATTACTATTTGGACTTATATCTCGCAACAAACTGTCCACCATACTTTTTGATGAAATACAAAAAAAAAAAAAAATTGTCACAATAAGAGCAGGGTGCCAACACCATCCAAACCCACCTAAATACACACCTACAGTGAAGACCCCCATTAAAACAGTCACAAACGTACCAACACCCATATTCAATATGGCAAATGTAAAGAAATGCTGAAAGAATATATGAGTTAATTAAACCAAAAGTGGCCAGTGGGGAAAAAATACAATCTATACTACTTGCATCTTTTTTTACAGAAGCTTTGATGTCCACACAGCTGAAATGCTGTATCAACACACAGTCTATCCACAGTTAATCATGTTTTCAGGAATATCACCATTTCTACATGGTCTTCCAGTGCCAGTAGAGACAATCTATAATATCATTCTGAGTAATTTCTGATCGTCTAGGCAGGAGAAAGCAGTCCAAGCATTTCCTTTGACTACAAATGAAAAATACTTGCTATTTTAATCACAAAGAAAGCTAAGTGTACGAAAGTGGAAGGGAATTAAAAAGCCTTCTTTCTGGCCTCAGAGTGGAGCATTATATACCAGAACAGTGACCACAGCAGAAATGAAATATTTTCAACACTTACTGAAAATAATTCCCCTTGACCACATCATTAATATTCATTTTAAAGGTGGATCAGCTACAACAAAGACAGCATGAAAGTATATACCAACAAAGGCAGTAGACTCCAATAAAAAATACAGGATTAACAACATAACACGTTCCATTGTTTCTGCAGTATGAAAAACCACCATGTGGCAAGTCAGATGAATGGAAACACATGGCTGTGTTTTTGCAAGTTCACCAATTAAAGACTGGAATACTTTTCAGCAGGACCTAACATGTGACAACAATGCCAACATGGTTTCAAAAATCACATATCCTTCTTTCTTTGTATCCTCTCTTTTATTTTTAATGCCAACGGCATTAACTGAATTGGCAATCAAGCTCTTAGCAGGTGGATTACATGCATTGACACTTGTCTATATCAATTTATAGCAGTATATTAGCCATATATAAAGCTTGTCTGGATAAATATCTTGTTCAAAAGCAATCTGGAAAATATCTTGCAACATTCTGGTCACAAGGATGTCTTCCTAACCTGTACTGAATGTCACAACAAAAGACTCTCCTGTGAAGCCCTTACGAGTTGCATTGTCTGTATAACAAAGACATTTAATAGGAGCAATACTGTGAAAATCTATGTCATGTCATAAATTGGTCCTGGTGACTGATGAGCTGTCAAAAAAATGTGGTCATGAGTTCTTCCCAATTACTGATTGCTACCCGTAATGTCAACAATGCAAAATAGCTGCCAGGGCAAGGACCCCCTTGTTTCTGGTGAGACTGCAAAAACACAGCACTCATCTGAATACAGTATATACTTAAGCACCACAGTTAAATAGATTACAACAACAAAACTGTCTCGTTTTGAGTAAAGCCATCATGTTTTAAAAGCATTTATTGTATTCCATATTCCTGAGCATGTGGCCAATTCAAAATGCCAATTTTAAAAAATATCCTGAAGCTTTTCACACCATTGTGTGTCGAATGCCCAGAATGGTATCTACTATACAATAAATGCTTTTCAACATAACTGCTTTTTCTGTGATGTTGGAATCTTACGGCAGTACTCACTCTACCACAGTATAGTCTAAATGTCCAAAGGTTGTATGGTTCCCATGGTAATGAAAATGGCAAATGATCACTACACACATGATTAAAGTACAGCAATTGACCTGGCTTTGTTTAAAAAAAAAAGAGAGACAATTTGCCAATCATACACCTTCATCTTCCACAAACTAACAGCGTAACCCGAGGTTGCAAGGTAAATGAAATATGAAATGATTGGCCGTCTGGGAGATACTACAACCATAAATGTGGAAAAAGGTCACAACACAACTACAATTCCTACAGGATAAATAGTAAGTGACACAGTACAGACAGATCATGAAATCACCTGTCATCTTAGAATGAAAGTGTCACTGTCACATCCAAGTCTTGTGGCACACTGTACAAATACGTTATGATGAACAATACCCAAAAACCATAGTCTATGTCCATCTGGCACAGACAGTCGTCCAAAATGACTGTAGGACAGGACACTGAAACATGAAACATACGCACAATGTGGGAAAAACATACCTGCTTTTTTCAAATTGTTTCGAGGATTTAAAAAATTCCTGAAATACTGCAGTTCATGAACTGATTTTAATCATGCTTACATATTAATACACCAAAAAAAAAAACAAAACAAACAAATAAATAAATAATACCTGCACACACCCTTGTCAATCGCTGTACACTACAGTCCCATCACAGGTCTACAAACATTCAACATTTTTAAATACTCTGCTTAGACTTTGGTGGTGGACACATAAGAAATCCAATAAAGTTGTACAAAAGAAATTCCCCTAGGGATGACAGGGCATGTTCAACAATATGGCAAACAGATGCTGCCTTTTTTGCTTCTTCCTAATAAACCACAAAAATAAGACCTGACACTTACAAAACTCAGTGGTTGAGTGAGAGATCTCAGAAAAGTCTCAGAAATGTGTACGAATAAAAAGAATGAAAGTAATGTAAAATAACTATGGGTATTCCTCACTCTGTTAAATGGAGCACACGTTAGCAGCACAGTCATGGTCAGTGGTATTCTGGTACCTCCAGAAAGATCTGTGAAATTGGGCCTTTTCCCAATAAGCCCAGAATGTACACCAGGGTAATACACTTACATTATGTAAATGTTTGCCTGACTTTCAGTGGGAGAGGTCCTGCTGGGAAAGCAGGCAAGACTCTTTTCAGAGGAAAAACAGACAACTGTGTATAATTCACACCCCCCCCAAAAAAACCTGTGGCATTGCCCATAAAAACACCATCCACACTTACACATACCCTGTTGGCGTGCTGGGAGGGGCAGTAGAGAAAGTGGTGGGAAAACGACTACAACATGGCGACGCTCTCTGGGTTGCAGTTGAGGTGGGTGGAGGTGCTGCTCCCGCCAGGCGATTTCAAACCCTTGGTGCCACCCCCTAGTGGCGTGCCTCTCCCCCCGCCCCCAATCATGACCCCCGGCCCACTGTGGTGGCTGCGCTGCAGGCCCGCCACCATGGTGTCATTGGTGACGGTGCCGAACTCGTATGTGAAGGTGCCGTAGAAGACCAGGATGTCCACAGTGAAGACCCACTCACAGATGGCTGCCGCGTGCTGCAGAACGAAGCTCTCGTGGATGAAGAAGATGCCACCTGGGGAGGGCGGGGTTAAGGAGCAGAACTAAAACGTGCAAACCCTACGTGTGTTCACAAAACACCCTCAATCCCGTTGTGATCCAAGACAAAAGGAGGAAAGGATTATACTTACTCACCACCTACGAGTGTTACCATTCATCAGGCCTTGTACTAAAGCGGGTTGGAAACCAGCCACTGAAAGGTACTACTCGCACTCTCTGCATAAAATGTACACATTCTTAAATTATTACATTTCATTAAATGTTCATTTCCCCTACTCATCTGTATTTAAAACACAAATATACAAGCACGAAAACAAAAACAGCTCTAGTTACCAGACAAACAGAAGCACATAAAAACCTCAAACACAGGAGACGTGCTGCAAGCCAGCGAAACCCCACCCCCTACAGTGAGGATACTGAGGACCAGAGAGACGAGGGCTCCCGCTGCCAGGGCAACGCGGACGTGCGCCATCCAGTAGTCGAGTATGGTGACCGCCACGCGGTAGGTCAGCACACACTGCAGGCACACGAACAGCAGCCCGGCGGGGAAGGCCACACCCGCTCCCACATAGTGCAGCGACTTGGCGTGGTCCACCTGTGGTGGTGGTGAGAGGAGGGGGATTTATGAGCACTTATGGGCATCAGTTCCGGGACATAAAAACAAATACAGCACCTGTTTCCTACGCAGTAAAAAAAAAAACAGCATACATTGACCCTAGCATGTAAATAACAGCAGTTCCCAAGAGAGAAGGACGCACTGGATCAAGACTGGGACTGCAGCAGGCGGGCTGCTAGCCTAAACTAAGGAACTAAGATACACACAAACCTAATCCATGATAAACTTAAACAAAGATACAGGTATTTTCACATTGAGATTTAAAAAAAATGCACATGCATTTATTCCACTGCAAAGTCCAGGTTTTGTCCCACCGATAACAGTAAGTGAAGCAATTAACCAATGAGTTCTTCCCAGACCCCCTCGCTTTCTCAGTTTCCCTTGTTCCATAGGTACACACACACACACACACACACACACACACACACACACACACACACACACAAAGCAGTGCTTCTGCTCACTCGCTCCCTCTCACACTGACCTGGAAGTTGCCCACCATGACCAGGCCCAGGGCATTGGTGCAGCCAGAGACCAGGGCACTGGTGTTGATCCAGCATCGATGGCTATGTTCAATCACCTGGGCATAGCGGAGCAGGCAGACCATCACCACTGTGGCGTTAGTGAGAGAGGGAAAGAGAGAGAGAAAGACAGAGTTACGGTAGGCAGCATGAAAGGAGACTGACAAGACAAAAAAAAAAAAAATAATAAGGATGGATATTTAGAGGGATGGAATACATGCAGAGTAAAGAAAGAAAGAAAATCCAAAACAATAACAAGAAAGAAGTGTTGCTTTCTCTGATCTCAATAAATTCATTTCCATTTGTCAGTTGTGGTCAATTAGGCAGTTGGTTTTAATTATGTTACCTTTAGTACATCTGATTTTTGTTGCTGTTTTTTTTTCCCTTGAAAGTGGAGAGGGGTTAGAAAAAAAAAGACTCACCCATGAAGGCTCCAACATTGCCTATCAGGCTGAAGAGGCAGCTCTCTGGGGGGAATGAGCCACACTTACTGTAGGACACAACAAGAGAGAAGAGGACAGAAAATGACGCCAACAAACAGGAATCCAATTATCACTGCAGTCTCTCCATCACCCTTTCTCTCTCAGCACAATCAACTGGATTAACATCCTACACACTCTGATGGTCACGCAAAACAACATAATAAAATAACATTTTGTTCATTTTAACACAAAAAAACCATTTGATTTGAAAAGTAGTGGTAAATTGAGTAATCCAATCAATGTAAATGGCGAAAAGAATGCTGAAATCACACACATTGTGCAAATTCTTTATCACATAATTGAACACATTGTTGGAGAGATCTGCAGCTGTGGGAATAACTCTGAACAACACGGAAATTCAATTCCTGATATACACAGATGACCTTGTCAGGCACTGAGCAAGGGCTTTAGCAGACCCTGGCTGTGCTACTGCAGTATTGCCTATCATGGGCCCTGGCAGTAAACAGAAGATACCATAAGAAAATATCAGAAATTATTAATGATAAGACACATGAACAATATTCTCCAATACATCAAGGTCTGAGGGAAATAATTAAAATTCGGCCAGAGATCTAAGAATACTGTTTTAGCAACTTTAATACACGACAGTAAAATCCAGTCCCCATGCTTTACTTCAAAGACAAAAGTGCAAGTACCGAATTATAATCGTATTTGTGGAGTTTTGTAAATTTCAAATAAATACCTGAAATCCTTGATTGAGAGATGTAAAGAAATATTTTGAAATCATTAAAAAAAAGAGGAAAACCAAACACTAAACTCAGAGAAAACCAGCATTAATAGGAGAAAAGAAGGGCCAACACACAGTCCCCTACTAAAAAAGTAGTTCAAAGACAGTAACTTGCAAACAAAGACAGAGACTTACTATGTACAAAACTGTTGCAGGCTACAATACAATACCTGAATATGTTACTTGCAAAAGAATGCAGAAAGAACTTCACATAGTACAGGGACACAGTGAGAAGGGCTTGGTAGTTGAGGCCAGCTGACACAGGCAAACCTGGCTGCCCAGAGGTTGTGTAGATATGTGTGAGGGAGACACCTGATGAGGGGGACGTCCTGCAGGGTGCAGCACGTTTTGGGGAACCCCTGCTTGGCTGTCTCTTCTGTACATGTCACATTGTAAGACCTGCACCACATAAGGAAATAAAAATACGTCACCTGACATGGACCCGTGTCAATTGTAGACTTTCCTGTTTTTACACAAACAGAATCTAAGGGTCACTACAAAAACACAAATGGTTCCAAAGACCTTATGTCATATGCACCTTTGCATTAGCAAATTGTTTTTTACTGGAAGGTTGTTTTTTGAGTCAGGGATTCTGGCCTATCCTTTGCTTATGAAAAAATGTTAAAAGAAAATACATGTACTGCCTGCGTCTGTGCAGGGGACTTACCCTGATAATGATATACAAGGGAAAAAAGTAATAGAATATCTCACTTACCAGTTTTCTACCGGACAAACATGATGGTTCATCACTGCCATAGCATAGCTGTAGTGATAAAGGAACACATTAAAGGCACAAAAGAAAATGTTACGTAACAGTTTCCACCAGCACAGACAAAGAAGCTGTGCGCAGTGTCAGGATGTGTATGATTTGAGGCTGGAATATCTCCTCACACTATCCATATTCCCGTGATGGAGAAAGCAGAGAGGCTGACGGGCAGGACAATCCAGGCAGTCATCGGGTAGTTGGTGTGGGGCCTGTGTCCAAAGCATGAGGGAGAGGAGGACTGGAGTCTGGAGAGGTGAGACAAGGGGACACACCGGGGATTCTAACAGGTAAGGACACACGTGGAGGGGACATGAGAGGACAAGGGATGAGAGCACTGCTCCTGCTACTGCCGCTGTTGCACCCAACACTTCCCAACGCCTGCAAGGGCAAGAGCCAGTGAGAGGAGCAGAGATGGACAAACAAGAGAAGACACACAGGGGCGAACAAAGGAAGGGAGGGCGAGAGAAAATAGAAAGTTTACAGTTTAGATCAGCTTAGCTTAGCCCAGCCCACAAGAGGACATGGAGAGAAGAGTATTTATCTGAGGGGAAAAGCTTACTGAGTTAAGCTCATGAGACGCTATCTGACAGGAATGGCATCTTTATCTTCTGGGAGTGATTTATTACAGCAAGGTTATGAACTAATGTCTCCAGGGAACAACTTCATATCTGGAGGGAATAGGATCACAAGTTGTTCTCTCAAGACAACAAGCAATTCCCACACTAAAATAAAACCTTTTGTCCACAAGATGCTGTATCATACCCCCCAGGTAAATAATTTTCTCTCCATGTCTGTGCATCCAAATAACATTATTTAAATTACAGATTTTTTAAACTGAACATCACTGGCATGTGTTTGGTCTCCTACATTAAGGAAAAGCAAACCCAGCACTAGAGCAAACAAGTGTTACATGTATCCAGATGCTGAAAAACAAACTCCTGGCAGAAAATCTTTCACTGAGCACTGCTATATTCAGTTGGCAATCTGTAAATACAAGAGTTCATCAGGCACATTCCATATCTACATAACCAAGGGTTAATCCCTTTTTGGGGTGTCCTACAATCATAAACACAATGACACTGAGGTAAGACTCCTTACAAACATTCACATCTGTACAACCTGACCTCATCTGAGCATGCAAAATTGAAATATTCATATATTCAATTCAAATGTCATATGACCAGATTATAACTATGCAGTATAACTAATGCAGTATATTTTCTGCAACCACTTCACTGATGTAGGCAGAGCACCATTCTCTACAACTAGGAAGGCTGAGGAGGACTTCTCTTACTGAACAACTGAAACAATGCTTGACTAATTCTGTACATTTTACCATCATTCATTTTATTCAATGTGTATGTCTCTGTATGCATTTTTGAAACTTCTCTTTCACATTTTCAACAGCATACTGACATTGTAATATATACAGTAGCTACACTACACTTCAAAAAACTGAAACCTATAGCAAAACTTATTTCAGCACAGAAAGGGTACTCATAGGTAGCATTAGCAATATTTTCTCCATATCAGTACACACTACATGTAATTTTGAAGAAAAAACATCTACTCCTCCAAGTATGGATACCTAAATGAAGCCAACAGTTGTGTCTGTGTTATTCCACACAAAGTAAAAAGCCACAGTTCATAATGAACGCTACCCAACATTCCCTCTTTTCTTTCAAATGATTGGGTCTTATGGTTTATTCCTTTACCATGTGAAAAGAATGGGGTCACATACACAACATCTCTCTGTTTAGAGTACTCTCTACATCAAACATTTGGCTGTGAGCCCATCAACACCTCTGGGCTGCTCTTCTTGATGCCTAAGCCTACGAAAGGACAAGAGAAATAAGAGGGACTATAATAAAGCGTAGACAAATTGAATAATGAACTTCAGCTAGGATTATGTTTTTAATATACAACAGACAGAAATTCCACTGCCTGCACACACAAGGCACGTATGTTTTGAGATAGTTATGTATTTATTTAGTGCTAATAGCTTATTAGTGAGATTCTTCCCAGCTTTGTTAGCAAACAGCACCTTTTTTGCAGTGTAAAGCTAAAATCCTTGCACATAATTTGAAATGCATCCACAATGATTTTTGAAGAAACACACCATTTGCCTGTGCTTGGTTCCCATGGTTTTTAATTGCTTTTAAATGTTCAATCACCCATTAAAACATTTTTAATAAACCTGGGATTACCTGTTATGTCAACAATTTTTTAAAATCCTTCTTCAACATGTGACTTATGAACATACAGTACGCTAGCCCCACCAGAACATCCCATGCACTCATTTCAAACTATTTTTTGAACTACAAATCCAACAAGTGGGAAAACAACAAATGGAAGATAGGTGCAACCCCCACTAATGATATCTGAAGACCTCAGATATCTGATGTGCCACTCAACCCCAGTGGCATAAAGCAAATTATGTTTGAAACTGTTTCACTGCTGTGGACTCTTTGTCAGCTAATGACATCACCCACGCTCTAGTTTAAGCCTGGACTACAGTATTCAGTCAGAGTTTAAAACAAGTCCTAACCAGTAACTGACACTCTTAATTCAACAGATGAAGTTGGTTAACCACAAGTTCTTTGTTCGCAAACTACATTCTTGCAGTAATATATCACCTTGCTAAACAGTGCTAATTGGTTGGCTGCCTAACTTCCCATCATGCCTTTTTAGAAGAATTATTCACTTTTTCCTTGCTATAAAGTCAAATTTTCTTGGCCTTTATTCAGCCTATTCACTTAACTACTGTTGAGCCCTTGAAAGGGGCCTCTAAATGGCCTGTTATAAACAGGAAACAGGATTAGATAGAAATGGGAGGATATAGGCAGCCACCACTCCCTCTCCTCCCCCTCTCCCTGCTCTTGACATTTTCTTTTGTGAATAATTGTATCGGGCAACGATTTAATCACTCATATGTCATCGGGCCAGGAAAAGGTATGCAGTTTTCTCTTCCCTCCTCCACCACCCTGAGGCCAAGCAACTTCCATAAAGAAAATCTTTAGTCTGTGCTAAATGGTTATTTAGCAGGCTGTTATATTATAAGAAAAGGTCCCAGAAAATCACAAGGACACATTTATATAGTCTTGCTCATTGCAATGTGCAGGGAACTGCTTTTATTGAACCAGATCTAAAGATCTTATTGTTCTGTCCTACCACCATGCTCCTATCACCTTGTAGTAATGTCATTTTTTTTTGTGGCACACTGAGCAAATGGACATGACATGTCATGATATTGCATTTCTCTGTATTAGATATCAAAACACTAACTTTCTGTTCAATTACGCTATATTACTGTGTTTCTCGAGTCTTGTGCTTGTTTTTGTCTCAATAAGGTTTGTTGAGCTTTAAAATTAAATACAGATTTGGATTTGTCATCTAGCAACAAGCATCTGCTCTTAGTTTTTTTGTTATTGATATGAGTTGTTGAAAAGGATACAAGTAAAGTTATTTCTGTATGTTACTTGCAATAATTTAACAAATAAATAAGTAGTATGATCTTTATCAAGAGTAATTAGGCATTCACTGGGGCCCAGGGCCAGAACTAAATAGCTAAGTTCACAAGGCTTCACTGAGACAGCTTAAACATTTTTTTTTTTCCAAGGGGCAGATACAAACAAAAATGCACTTGCTTTGTACAACTTTATCTTTATAACAGCCCACATGCACATAATAATGACATTAATGAAGAAATGTCCAATAAAAACATATATTCTTTTAAGACCTTAATCAAATCTAAAATGAGAGCCTAGCTGCAACATTAATGCGCATGCATGGTGAGTCCCATGGACCATGAATAAGAAGCACTTCTATATAACATAGGCTACTTTTGCATGTCCTGTGCCCTGTGTATGCATCTTTTCTAAAAAGCTGCTGAATACTGTACTGTATTTTACTTAACGCATCGGGCAAATATGAATAGCTTATGGTTTATTCGTTTCAAGCGAAGGATATAAGTAAAGATTTTCTGGGAATTATCTGAACAGCTTACACAAACAAGTAATACAGAGGTGTAACACCAAGAGTAACTTGACGAGGCTTAGAAGGAAAAACAATAAGTAGCATACCTACTGTTCAAGGCAAATGACCTTTACGCGGCTAGTAGCTAGAAGCTAGATATTTGTGTTTTCAGGACTGACAGTAAAGCACATCAGCTAGTAAAGTATATCTTGTCAGCATGCACAACGAATGAAGACACATTAAGCGATTTTACTTGTGATTTCTGAGCGAAATCCATACCCAGTAGTTAGCTACGTCTTAAAATCGCAAAGCATGCCCTCGCGTCAACAATCAGATAGTTGATATCGAGATTTGCTTTGTCGGTATCAACGGACAACCAGAACATGTGTTCTCAAGATTATTGATTCGCATGGACAGCAATACCATTCAAAAAGAGTCGTTGTTAAAAAAAAATAATAAAATAAAAAAATGGGTTAGCTAGGTGGGCAGCTAGCTAAACTTATCACGAATTAAATGTCGTTATCAGGCAAGGATTAACATTACAGCTAGCTATCTATCTATCTGTAAAAGTTGCATCTAATTAGCTAGAAACACTACAGTACTTTAAAGCAAATAAGCAAGCAGAGTGAACACAAATAGCTACCTAGTTTGCTACTACGTATCTAATCACTATCATAACAAGGTACATGTCTGTTTCAAAGACAGAGCGTTTTTGGCGTAGATTCCCCAGTATAGTCGCATGATTCTGACGGCTCTCTAGCTCGGTGCTAGCTATCTAGGGGGGTTATTTTCCATCCAGCTAAATAAATACTTCGCATAATAAAAATTGTTTATCTAGTTTCTAATACATTTCCCTAAATGTAGTATTCTGCGTTGCTGTTATGCGCGACCGCAACGCGAAAAAACAAATTTGCTAATGATACATACCCCTGATCCCGTTATATTCTTTGAACCTTGCTAAACAACCTTAGTGTTCCTTTAAAAACTCAGTCGCTCATTTCGGTCCCCAAGCCCTTCTCTTTGGCGAGTCTTATGGCGCCACATGGTAAATGTAGTTATTTACACTTAAGCCCCGCCGGTCCATGACTTATCTAAGTGTCTAGCCACTAACGCTGGCGTCACACAAATGAACTACATTGCCCAAAAGCCAAACCGCAAAGACCGGCCAAAAGAAAAAGGCCATGCGTGTATATGAAACAAATGAAAACTTTATTTCCTCCTTCTGCGCTGGGAAAGCAATCAGCCAAACAGAAATGACCGGTGAACGAGTGGCGAGACATACCAGAAATTAGCTGCCGAATTACGGTGTAGCGTTTTCACTCTGGTCGGTGGGGTGCAATCGCTCTGAAAACGGAGCATAAAAGGCACATCTTGCCACAAATCAGCCCTATGTTGCAAGTCGTAACAGTTGCATTCATTGACTCAAAAGCAGCGTTCTGCTGTAAGAAATTGCATTTTCCGCATAAAGTTCTTTTCGTGCCACGCAATACAATGTTGTTTCACGGAATACAACCTCATGCCGAGGTGCAACTTGATACAACCCTTCGATCCATTTTTCATTTTATTCATTTGCATTAAGTACTTAATTTAACGCGCTAATTTTATTTCAAGAAGGGACTACGAATCAATCGTCGATTCAAACGGCCGTAAGGACGTATAAAACCATTGAACTGGTTTTACAGAAGTCTTAACTCGTGGGTGGTTAGGACACAAAGGGGGCAGGTGTTACTGGCAGGTGGTGCAAACAGTAGGCAGGTGATGCTGCTACCAGTGGGACTGAGATTGTTATTGGGAACCTCTAATAATAATTCAACATAAAATCTACTTACACATATATACTCTTTATGTAATAAGCTACCTATATATAAAATAGCCTTCTCATTTGAAATGTCTCTATGGTCTCTTAATTTGTTTATTTATCAAAACAGTCCATGACTCCATTGACTAGATACTCTCCTCAAGCCTCTAAAATAATTCCATAAACATAAAGAAAGGATGATGGTGTAAAGTGTGTTGGGTAACATAAAGACTAGTATTTGCCTAAAGGCTTGTACACATTATCCACAAAGTCCCAGAGCCATTGTTAATATAGGGGAAACAACATACTACAATATGCACTAAGACATTTTGACCAGAAACCTGGCTCATTCTGCCAAGAGGAGTGATTCCAGCACAATGATCCAAAGTATTCAAGCAAATGAAATGATTAAGTGAAAACACAATTAATTTGTTCCCAAATTACTAATTAACTTGCCATATCTCAGTCCAATTGACTATTTGTGGTTCAAGCTTAAGAAAGCAGCTCACAAATGAAAACCAAAAGATCTGAAGAACTCAGATTAATTCTGCTTTGAGGAATGCCCTTTTTATTTCAATGCATTTATCGGTGCTACATTCAATTGACAAAAATCAGACACAGAGGAATATGTTCATATCAGAAATTATGTGAAAAACAAGCAGATATGATCCTTCCATCCATTTTTAACGAAAAATCTTTTAGATTATCAGTGCATTTTGTCCACAATGTTATGAAAACAAGTGTTTGAGGGAAACTAAACATTAAGCATAAATATATAAATATTTGATGACCCTGAGTATTTTTATTAATAAAAAACATTCTGAGATGCTGAAGTCTAAATCCTTTAGATCTTTACCCAGGAACTTCAACATTCTGCAATCTGTTTTATATTGGAAAATTAGAAAACCTCTTTATAAAACTTTTATATAACCTGTACAGAACACTTCTTATAAAAGCTATATTGCTGTGACACCAGGAGGTCAAAGTTCTGGTACGATAGGAGAGAGTAGCCTGAATAAGGAAATCTTAGATCTTCAGCTTTAAAAGTATAACAGCAATTTAAAGCATTGACATGGATTTCATCTGATCACATGCTGATCACATAACTCACAGGAATCCTCCATGGCAAATAATATATCAGATCAATATGATTTACTACAGCAGAGGGAATATGCTAACTGCTAATTGCTATGGAGCATGAGTTTAGTGAATAGTTCAAAAGCTGACAGAGCTGTAGTCTGCTGAACCGAAATGTTTACAGTTGTTCTTTGATTTTCTATGATTTAAGCTAGACATGGATAGCAATGTGCAGGAGTGACTTCAATAGCCATGTGTCTCATAAGGTGAGATATTTTTGAATTATTCAAATGGTGAATTAATATCTGTAATGCAAACAAGCAAAGCAAAGAACATAAAATTATGCCATTGAAAGCAGGAAAAAAATACATCATGCAAAACAGACAGAAAATTTTAAGAAGTATCTTTACAGTATGGTAAGATCCTCCATTAAACAATTGTCACTGATTGAATGTAATTCGCACATCAAGTGGAAGAGGAAGAAAGAAGAATGGACCAGAATCAGCATTACAAAGTTTGGAAGAAGGGAAAATAACTGGGCCTAATAGCAAAGGAAAGGTTTTAAAATATTTTTCTTCATGTTCCACACCCGTGCATATAGGCTTGCATCCTTCAAATTAATTCATCCTTCTCAGTGCAGCAGCTAAACATATAGTAAGATTTCATCCATCTCCACTTTTTTTCAACTACTCCCTTCAAAATATCATAACACTGATCTATATTATACATGTTGCATTATAATTTTCCATGTTCTAGCTGTGACATGATTACTTGAGGAAGGCTTCCAAATACTTGATGAAATCCTTAAAAAGAAACGATGAAGTCTGCATTGTGCACTTTGATGTCAGGAAGCTACCAAAATGGAACCACAGAAAAGGATAACAGAGGAGAGCTAAAGTGAGCAGTAACCTGTGCATCTGTTCTTTGTGACCCACAGGGTTTGAGAATTGTGATCAAGTTTGTCAGGGCAGGGGGGCTGGTCTATACTGTAAAGAGCAGGTGGCCAGAGAAGAAGCTGTCAGCGGTTATACCATTGCCTCCATAGTTGGCCTGCAGCCACACCTTGTCTCCCTTGTAGAGCTGCAGAACAGTGCCCCCTGAGGCCGTGATGTAGCCGTTCTGCTGGGTGGTGAAGGAGTGCATCACCAGCTGCCCGTTGCGGCGCAGGTCGATGTTACCCACGTTCTGATATATAGTGCAGTGGAAGTCAAACTGGTACACACCGGGCACCACGCATGTGAACTCCCCTGTCTGGGTGCTGTAGTGGTTCTGCCCATTGTAGATGGGCTCGCGGAAGATGATCTTCTGATTGGGGTTGGGGTAGTTGTAGCCCAGGCGCACGGCAAAGGCAGAGGGTTGGTTCTCACCGCCGGTTCCTGGAGGGCCAGGAGGACCTGCCATACCTGGTGGACCAGGTGGCCCTGTAATGTGGTGGTGGTGAAGAGAGCACAGAGACATGTTTGGTCAATTATTGTGACCCTTCCTGAAGATTATACATATATATTTATATTATACATTATATTTGTAAATATATTAGAAATTATATTTCAGTTTTGTATTGGCTGTATTGTTACTTTGTTATATTGTTTGAATTGTTTTCTACTAATGTATTTGCCCATCCTGGGCAAGAGTGTTCATGAATACTACAACAGGTATTATTACTTACTATCAGTAGTACTGCTTCTATCAGTGGCATTATTACAGATTTCTGTAACCTGAAAAATAATATTTAGAGGATGAAAAGTGAGATGGAGGACCAGACTTACCTGGTGGTCCTGGTGGTCCGCGTGGACCTTGGGCTCCGTCAGAGGGTCCCATTGGACCAGGTGTTGATTCTTATTTTAGAAAATGAGAATTATTTTAATATTTCGTTAAATGTAACACTTTTTTAGCACCAATTTAGCCACGGAGAACAGGTTTTCATTTGAATACAGCAGTGTGCCTGGGACACTGCTGCTGTATCTTTGGACAAGGTACTTAACCCACAATTACTTTAACAAATATCCAGCTGCATAAATGGATAAATTCGTATGTCGCTCTAGATAAGAACGTCTGCTTAATGACAATAATGTAATGTATTAAAAACATTCCTTATGGTTTGTATGTGATTACGAGGATGTGTGTGTGTGTGTAAACTCACGGTTCTCGTTCCAGGGGGAGAGGTCAAAGGCAGGGATGTTCTCACAGCGTGTATAGCCAGCTCCACGGGGGCGGTACAGGAAGGGGTTAATGGGAACTTCTGTGATGCCAGTGTTGTCACAGATGATGCGGGCCAGAGATGTGCGTTTCAGGGATTCCCTCTGGCTGCTGGTGAAGACTCCCTCCTTCTCCCACCACAGTCTGGGTAACAAAGTATTAATTAACATCTCACATTACATGTCATAGTACATTTATACATGTGACCCATTTACAAATTTCACATTCAAGCTTGAGTATGTAGTACCAACATGTAAAAAATTTATGAAACCTTCATTTGTCACAGAAAATATAAAAAATACTCTAGTTTCAAGGCCAGTCAAAATTGGTCCCTAGTACTATACCTGTAAAGAGTCTTCACTAACTACCTAATACAGATACCAGAGATCTGTATTAAATAGGCCACAATCTATTTTAATACTTATATGGGGCAGGGTAAAATAATTGAGGCTTTACATTTTATGTTGATCTTATATTTCAAGGTGGTACAATCACAGGCTAAAAGTGCCTGTAAATTATCAACACTGTCCTGTGACCCTTCTGCACAAACTCCCCTACAAAAATCACCACAATGTGTATCAAACTCTGAATTAACCCACAGAGCGGTCACAAGGGACTGCGGTACCCCCACCAACCACACCAGCTTACCTGTCTCCCTGGCGGATCCTTTGGAACTGGGTGGCAATGATGCAGGCAAACAAGGGCCCCACGCGGCCAGCAGGAACGAAAGGCTCGGCGACACCACCCAGCCACACATCAATGTTGTCGGGTGTGCCGTACAGCTCCAGGAGCCTGCGGGCCAGCTCGGTGTTGTTCATCACTTCGGCCAGCTCAGCCTCCGTCTGGGGCTGGGAGAGGCCGCAGAATTTGCGCCAAGCATTGTAACCTGGGGGGGGGGGGGGGGGGGGGGGGGGGGGGGGGGGGGTTAGAGGGGTTAGAGACATGCACAGTGTCAGTGTGATGGATGGGGGAGCAATAGAGGTGAGAAGCAGCAGAGAAGTAGACAAAGACAAAGACCTCCCAGCAACGGGAAACGTGTATTACTGGTATTACTTGCTGTTTATTTTAGGCGTAATATCGCAGTGTGTTTTGGATTCTGTTATCTAGTGACAGTGATGTATTGGAGTATGTGTACCTGGGTTCCATTAGTTTCCAGGCTGTCTAGTCAGGTTACGTAACTTAGCTTGTGGTAAGGTTTGAATTAGTGTTATGCTCATGCTCCCTGGTCTGGGAATGCTGTTAGCCTGGTCTGGCACTGTTGCGTATTCAGCTTGAATGGATACACTTCTGTTCTTTTGTGCTGGATAAGAATGTCTGCTAAATGAATGTGATCTAATGTAACGTCAAGGACAAACAGAGGGAGCAAGGGGAGAGGGAGCCCTCACCAGGGAGCCCGTGGTCACGGCCGCGCTGCATGTTGAGCGAGGCCAGGTCGAGCGCCAGGCGGCTGGAAAACTCGAAGAGCCTTTCCCGCAGCTCGTCATGCATCATGTGGTCCTGAGTGTTGAGCTTGGCCTTCCGGCCCACCAGCCCTCGCAGAATCGGGTCAATACCCCCTGTGAAGAAAGCGAGAGGGAGCAAACTGTTCACGAGTGCATCCTAAACTGCACGGCCCAATACACTTTGGCACCTCATGACAATACTTGTGATAGCTTTTCAAAATACCTGTCAACAGACAAAGAGTTCACAGCAAGGCCCTCAGAGTTATTTTTGACTAGCTACCCTCCAATTTACCTTCAAAGACAATTCTCCAAGGGGCAAAGAAGGTCCTGTGGAGCAGTGGGCTGGGGAACTGTGGGTGATCATTGTAGTTCTCATCCAATCTGAACATGAAGGGCTGGATAGCCAGGTGGGCGAAGCGGTAGGCAGCCGTGGCGAAGACGTTAGAGATGCTGGGGTCCACGTTCTCATCATAGCCAGGGTAAGTGGAAAGCTGGCGTGCCACAAAGTCTGGCCCCACGATGTGAAACAGGTAGTCCCGGAATGTGATCACCTGTGAGTCAGTTGGGGAGGAATGTCTGAGTGGGCAGTCACCTCATCCAACAGAAAGCTATGAAGGGTAAAACTCGTAAACTGGTAACTACTGTGGAAAAACAGTAATTGTTGGTATGAGAGTCATAACAGACATAGATGGAAGGTCATAACAGAGACAATTACATATGGGAAACCCTGGCTGTGATTGTGATTAATAAAAGTTATTTCTCTACAGCGTGTGAACACTGATTCTGGACTGAGGTAAGCATGGGGATCATGCACGTGCCACGCTCTGGCGGTAGGGTTTACCTGGAAGTAGGCCCCCATGATCTTGCGAGCTTCCTGGTAGAGCCTTTCACTGCTCCACTGTGGGTTGAGCTGGTACAAGGCACGCGCCAGACGGTTGTGCTCACGCATCATGAGTGTGTGCATGGATGCAAGGCCAATGTTCTCATCCACACGGACATCACCTGTGCACACAGGAGAGAAACCTCAGCCACAGCCACCATACCTGCGCCTTACACCTATCTACACCTGTTCAGGGGTCCGTTTATTGATTGATTGGCATATTTACCTCTGTGATAGTGACCCACATAGGACTCACTCATGCATGACTGGCATGATTGTACATTGCTTGTCCATTGCCCATCTCCAGGTTCACTTGACGTGCTTGTATGTAATTGTTTGCAGCATTTGTATTCGTGTACAATGTATTTGGGCATACATAGAGCCTCTTACTCATTTCCTTAGTTCAACTGTCATGTCAACTCGTATTTGAAAATGAAACACTCATGTCAAGGGTCTTATCAGTCAAACAGTATTCAACCCTCCTGCCAGAAAGAAGTGGCCTTCCCCCCTACAGCCCCTCGCCCACACAGATCGCCCCATAGCTGGACTCACCCGCCAAAAAGCAGGGCACTTCCTCCAAGTTGGTGGTGTTACTGATACTGTTGCGTGTGGCACACATGTTTTCGGTCATGTTGGAGAAGGGCAGGAGCTCCCTCCCATTGTCGGTGAAGCGCTTGTTGACCAGCAGCAGGCCGCCGTCATTGGAGAGGTCCCGCAGGTCGCGTGCCAGCGTGTCAGTCGAGCCGTACACCTGCCCCACATCCAGGAAGGCTGTCAGGGTGTTTATCTGCTGCCTCACGTTGCTGGCCCCGAAGATGAAGCCTGTGTTCCCCGTCCCGCAAGCTGGTGCCGAGCGAAAAAATGGGATGCAGGTGTCCTCGTTACTTCTGAGGCGGGGGTCTCCATTGGGGATCTAGTCGGAGGAGGGGGGGGGGGGGTTACTGATGAACTCAATGTCTCAAAAATCTGAGTCGTTTGGCCTTATTATATGAGTATACACTGAGTATACACAAGAGTATACACTGTTCAAATAGCCAAAGATAAATCAATATTAGCAGAGTTACTGTTGAAGTGCAGTAAATCCAACCGATACGCCCCATTGATACACTACTTATCACCCTCATACGGGTGGTGCCCAGAGTGCAGACACTAGTATGTGGTTGTTTGTAAAGCATGGCAGGGTTACCCAAGAGGAACACACACCCTGATGGGGAAGCAGGGCTCCGTCCGCTCACAGCTCTCGTCACAGTTGATGCCGTTGCTGAAGGAGCGGATGCTGGGGGAGTGGGGGGTAAAGGTCAGGTCGTGGTCTGTCCACTGGCCAAAGATAGTCACCAGGTGGGTATAGATCCTGTCGCTCTCCACATCCTCGTTGGCGGTCCTCAGAATACGGTTGGAGACCTCTCTCACCTGGAGATGAGGAGGACAGTGGGAGAGAGAGAAAAAGATGGAAGCAGATGACAAGGGAGAATCGAGTCAGAATACAAGCCACTTCTCACAACAAAAAAGACCCTTTTTTGATCATGTCTTGTAACTGTTGGATAAGCTTGTTCTTGCTGTAACCAACAGCAAATGTAAAACTGCTACAAATAATAGCTGTTACTGCTGCTCCTATTCATACTAAAAATAAAAAAGTAATACCAGGGGGAGGAGTTGGCCATTAACTTGCAGGTTAGGGTCCCACCCCTTAGGCAGTGAGATCCCATCCTGGTACTCTGCAGGCAGCCAGCGGGTGAATGGTGTATTGGAGGATCCCCAGCGTGGGTTTCTCCTGTCGGTGAGAGGGACAGGATACAACCAGAACAAAACACTGTTAATAGGGAGCTCATCCAGTGACCTGGGGGTCACACTTTTTTGAGTTTTTGTGTACACAGTACTCTCTTCCCAATGTAATACGCAGACCAGAGGAGAGATTAAAATGTCCAGATCCATGTTTGTTTGTAGATGTGTGCACTGTACTGACAAGAATGAACTGAGAGCATTTATCATGCACAAATTTGCTTTGGCTGTCTTTGCGTTCCTCCAGCAGACATACTCCACCATGGATTGCTCCCCTCTTCAAGATATGGTCAGCTACTGACCATTCAAGAACTGGTTGTTTGCCTGCTATAGGGAGGGTCTCACAGTCTCACCTGTTGTTGCAGACACTAGTGGCGGTCCTGAATGTATTGATGAGAGGGGTGGTCCGGCAAGAGGGATCCTGGATTCTGGCTGAGCAACCAGTTAGACGGGCAATCGCGCTCAGGTCCTCTGAAGACAGGAGGTCTACAAGAAAGAGACAGAAATACTGGTTATGTTTCAGAACAGTGGTGTCGTTAGGCCTGATCATTCGGGGCTATAGCCTTGAATATTTTAAGCCTAGCCCCGAATATTTTCACCCTGAAAAAGGAGGTGTTTATAGCAAAACAACAGACTATGTAACAGAGCTGAACTTGACTTGCAGCATCCGAAGTTGTGATATTTATTTATTATAAAGGTAGATCTAACCTGCCTAACCTACAGATGCCAATCTCCCTTCAAAAAAAAAAAAAAAAGACAAGCCCCAGACAAACTTGACTTCCCCAGGTCTTTTCAATAGCTAGAAACGTCCCTGTTTCAGAACATATGTACATTTCATTACATTTACAGCATACCACACCATAACATGTATTACGTGAGTGCTATATATTACGTCTCATACATAATGCTAGCATACTATCCATACTAAGAACGTGTATGTCAGCGAGTGTCTCCTGCCTGCGTGTGTTGCAGCATCTCGGTGGGGGACTCAGACCTGTTGCATTGAGGGAGCGTTTGTGAACGTGGTGGGCTTTCTGCTGGATGAGCCTCAGTGTGTTTTCCATGTAGTCTGCAGCGCGAACTGCTGAGCGCGCGTCGCCACACGGCTGCTTCAACAGTCTCAGCCTGTCTGCAGCAGTGGCGGTTTGCCTCTTTACCCGGGCCACGCTCCTGTGCGGGACAGGGGGGTGGGGAATGGGGTAGGGAGGGGGAGGGACATACATTCAATCCAAAGTGCGGTTTTAGTCTTGTCATGGCAAGTAAATGGTCACTGGGAAACCTGATCACATTTTTGCCTTCTACTCAGGCCTTATCACCAAATCAATCATAGTTTGTTCCAAGTGCCTGTGTTTGACATATTTCCTGTTAACTCTATTACTATTGCCCTAACACAGTGAGACACATGTTTCACACACTCAATGACAATCATGTTGACAGGCACACTGAAACAGAATGAATGGATAGGCAACAGACCAGCACAATGACAGATTCTGACATCAACAGGGGGACTTCACACACCACAGCTGGCTTCACCCATTCATGTACATTCACAACAGTTGAAAATGGCAAACAGTTTTTGAGGACAGGTTGTGCTCACTTACGTGTCCCGTGAATATTTGTAGGATTCGTCAACAGTCCTCTTGGCCTCCTCCACAGCATTCATTATGAATTGCCTGCCCAGACTCTCTTCTGTTGACACACACAGCCACCCAAGAGCATGAATATCTGACTAGCATAGGTTAACAATGACTACTTGTTTATATGTTCAGACAGCAGACAAGGAAGACATTAATTTAAATTCCAGTTTTTTTTTTTACCAGTATTATTTTCTATATAATACTAAAAATGAGTGGAAATGAACATTTTATATGCAAATATATTTAAACTAATACTTTACGCACTATAGTATATATGAATTAACAGATTAAATAATCAGACAAATAAAAGAAATAACCCAAGTGCAGAGTCCTCAAGTCATATGGGTTGTCTTTTCAAATTAGACTGGATATCTGTGAGACAAAATCTTCCATCGCTGAATTATGCGGTCACATGTCAAAATGTCCACGCGAGTATGCTGAAAAAAAAGCGACGTCAGACTACGCAAAAAATCCCTTAGCTTCAAAATCGAATATTGTTTTTCGATAGGCCTATGACAAAATGTTGACTGCTGTTGGTGTTTCAAGGTACTTTGCGCTACTTTCACTACAATTGAAATAGGCTGTACGAATACAAGTTTGTCACTGTATTAAGTCACGTATCCTTTGACATCCTTTTAAAACATATTAAGATATCACATGTACTAAACTTACTGTACTACATTCATTATTATTACTACTTATTTGCTTGGCAGGATACCTTATTCAGAGCGACATATCGTATCACCCATGTGTAACAACCGAGCGCAAGGCATTTGGGTAAAAGTACCTTCTCGAGGCTACAGCAGAGGTACCCAATTGAACCGGCGATTTTATGGTGCAAAGGAATGTTGACTATTCATCGGTGAATTTCATGCTGTGTTCTATTTTAATTCCTCAGCAAAAATGCCTAAAACCTTCAGCAGGCAAAGTGGATTGCTGATAGATGCATATTTATGTGTAAACGTACAACGTCCCCGATAAATATAAAGTAAATAAGAAAAAAATATAATCCTCATTAAAAACTCTAAATGTTTGTTAAGGCTAATACATTGTCAAAGTATTGATAAATAAACACTTTTATTTTTCTTGTTTTCTTGTTCATATGAATCAACAAATGTGTGTTACATAAAATATTTGGAGAACAGGATGCAGTGAAATCTTTAAATATTTCACAAGTGTATCTAAATTATACAATTATATCGATACAATCGCTCACCTAAAGGACCTAAATGGGTGTTAATTGAACACATAAATTGGCCAATGTGACCGATTTACTTGACTCTTTGTTTTCCTTGGTATTTGTTAAAGCTTAAACGATGTCTTGCATTAAAGAAAAGTAAAAGTCCATTTCGTTGCTGGTATATTAATGGAAGGAAAACTAGACTGTAACCTTGATAAAAACTAGTTGATCATTAAATACTACAGCAGTAGGCTGCTGTACATTTAGAGGCGCACATTCAGGGATGTCACTGGTGACTACATTTTAAATATTACACACTACCTACAGTATAATGGTCACAATAGGATATTTCGTGTGGAAACCAGTATTACTGGCTGCACGTGACGTGTAGTAATGCCTGTTGCTCTTTATGGAGCAGAAAAGACGAGCCAGCAGTTACTTAACGCACTACAATCCACAGTGCACAACGACGAAGTGAGCACCAGGTGGTTAATTGGCGACCCTGAAGTCATCTGCATCGGTATTTTGACACCAAATTCTTGAACCCTACAGCACCCACAGGACGTGTGGGTTTATGAACTGTTCAAGAGCTTCAACCAGCTCTTCTTGTTTGAGGTGTCCTATCCTCTACTCACCTCCAGAAGCCTGGCACAGGAGAGACAGGTACAGTCCCAAAGGCAAAATGCACAGAATGGTCTTCATTTCTATGAAATATAAAGAGTTTTAATTTAGTGTATTAAGGCTGGGGTGTCTTTTTGCCATTCATCACCAAGAAAAAAGTGCTGATTGATTGTGTGGTCTAGACTCCAAGTTCTAAAACATGTGGGAAAAATGTAAGCTTGCTTTGAATATGTACAGGTTAATTCTACATTTTTAAAACTTTTAGTATTTTTATATCTCCTTGTCTTTTTTTCCTCAAACAAATGAAATACCAAGACACTACGGTGCAACAATGACACAAAAGCTGCCAGAAAACAATGAACAAACAAACAAACACAAGAAAAAGTGTAATAGATTTCTGTTTGTTCACCAATGGCTACAAAACAGTATAATACAGAACAAGGATGCTGCCTGATGAATTGTTCCAATGAAAACCAATTGTGTCTTTTCCATAGAATAGTTATTAGACATTCGCTACTTGATTGTGATTGAGATGATGCATTTGAAAGTGATCTGAAGAATGAAAGAACACAAAAGTTTGACTACTTTGTGTATCAGAATTTTTTCACTAGTTATTTTAATAATGGGATATTTATTTGAAGAACTGGAAATATTAATACAGAAATCATCTAAATCTTGCAGCCATATCTTGCAACACATTATCTGGGACCTGATACTGACTTTGGAATACCTTGCTCTATAATCCATATGCCATTATACTTAACATAATGCTAATATCACAACAACACTGGCTTACAAAATAAAATCTGAATATCCCAATGAATTTTTTTTTTCTGACTGAATACAACATTAGAGCACATTCACATTATTAAAAATACTAACACAAGTGCCCAGTTAAAATAAACAAAGCAAGGCAATTCTAGGATAATACAACGCACAGTGTGGCCAAAGAATCATCCCTTTACCTGCAGCCTTGAATTCTCCTCATCCGAATGATCTCAGAAGCCTCTGTGCTGTATGACTTCACCACCATACACTACCACAGGTACTTATATGCAGTCCAAATATCTTCCCCTCCCACCCACCCACCCACAGATCCTCCTTCAGATAAGAATATATTGAAGCAAATTTCCTCCTTCCTTCTTCCTACACAAGCATTACATGTTATTGTTTAATTCATACTGGGGAAAATAAATGGTAAAGTACGTTTTTGTTTCAGTTTGCCTAGTGTTTGCTTCAGCCATGTGCAATTCTCTTCGGTCTCCTCTGTCTCTGCTGTATTAAGAGATATCCACCAATCAAAACTGGCATGATTTCTGGAGTAAGGCTACTGAAAATAATTTATATATTAAGGCCAAAATGTAAGGTAGTTTATTTGAAGCCATAGGGGTAGTAAAAATAAAAAATATTGGAAATTTTGATATAAGCATGATTTTCAAGCTGGAACTCTATACAATATTTCTGTGACTTCTGGCATCAGAATTCAAGTCAAATAATTATAATTGTTAAAATTATGGTGAATTTAAAAAAATATATTTAATAAACATTGAAAGATCTTAAACAAAATGTATTTTGAGTTCCTGGGGTGACGGTCTTGTTCTGCAGTTTTAGTGTTCCCCAGCAGGGGGTGAACTTCCCGGTAAACCATAGTCCACCACATTTCCTTTGATCAACCTCTACCCCGTCCACTGTGGTCTACATTACTGCCATCTTTGGAGCATGAGCATTTGTCATTCAGACAAACTGCTTCAATCAGCTTCACTATATAATATAATATAATATAATATAATATAATATAATATTTTAGCCAGCTAATCAAAAATATAGACTACAGTCATATAATCAACGATAGCTGTTAAAACGGGCCACATCCCTTTGTTCATCCCTTTGTTTGCCTCTGTTTGTGGACACCACCCCCACCTCTCACAGACCTTTGTTTAAAGACCCCCTCAGTTTCAAGCATAGCCAGAAAATGTAGTCAGATATTTTTGTCTTTTAATATCAGGAGTTTGTGTACTAAGCTATAATGGTCTTAGGAGTGTGCAGACACTCCCCCGGACTGAAACAGATTTGATTAGATACATTTCAGACATAATTTAACTCATGGGTCACTTTTGAGCATTTGGGAAACTTTGTTCATTTCATTTCATGCCTTTGTGTGTATGTCACATGTTAGTAAAAACACACATCTGCTTCAGGGGTTTTCTTTTTTCCCTAAAAGAAGCTTGTGACACAATTGCTTTCGCAAGTTTAGTGACAAGTGTAGAAACCTGTATTCATCACATAGTATACTATTTTGTACTTCCTAATGCCCTGTGCTGAAGATGTGAAAATTTTCCTCTCTACCATTGTTCTGAGCCTTGCGTGACAAGAAAAAAAAACAACCATGATCTTCTCCACTCATAAAAACCACCTTCCTGCTAACAAAATTGCCATGCAGGCATCTTCATGGATAGTTAATCATTTGTACAAGTTGCCATTATAAATAGGCTATTAAATATCTATTAATAAAAGTTTCTTATTTAAGAAAATCCCAAAAGCTTTTATTGATAACTAAGTGATTTTGAAAATAATTTCCATTGCATCTTGTGTTATTTTCATGATATTGTTGTCATTACCTGAGGAAAACCATCAATAAACATGTAACTTGTTTTATAGAATGATACATACATTCATCTCTTGCTGGGCAGCCAGCCTAAATTATAATGAAACCACACATATACTCACCTGCCTGTGACAACATATACCATATTGTCTTTTTCCACCTCTTCAGTCTTGTTTCTTTGTGTTATTATTTTATATATTTTTACATAATCTTTTAGTAATAGTTTCAGAAAAATCTAAAGCCTAGATAAAATGACTATAAAACCTTGAGCCATTATTCCCTTACAAACTACAAATCATATATGTATACTATGTACATAATTCATCAAAGATTCTATTTCCTGTTGTGTCATTTCAGTTAAAAGATGTGTCATCGTCTCACTTTCATGTTTATCTGTGACATGTAAACCCCAAAACCTGGAAACATTTCACATGTCTTGAGGGTCTTTGACAATGGGTCTAATTTTTGTGGTTTGGCAATGCTCACATACACAGATCAAAATAAAGCAGCAGACAGCCTAATTAATAACCCTCCTTTTGGCAGCGGTAAATAATTGCAGATCTGGTATTATGACATATTTTGGTTCATTCCAACATGTAAATATTCTTGAGTTCCTGTTACTGTAAACCCTGAAGGAATAACTTCTTTCCCCAAATGAAATGAATTTGATGAAAGTTGATGAACTTATTGCCAACATAACAACCCTTCTTCAAGTGGCAAGTAAATTCCTTTGAGAAGTTAAAATACCACATCGTGTGATTTACAGATTACTCACATATAGCTGAGACTGAGAACTTTTAACATGAACTGAAAACCACTCAATGTGGGTTTTGACACATGGTTAACAACAGGACACAAAGAATAGTAGCAGAAAAATGCATGAAAAATATAACATTCTTACATCGGCAAAATTATTTATGATACAACATGGCAGGCTTCTGAATATTCATTAATGTAGTTTTAATCTTATAAAATATGACACTGTTTGTCATCATAATTCAGATTAATCTGGGTTATTGCTGGCTGGACAGAGTGCTGTTTTCTACTGACCACTTTTTACATAACTGCCAGATACATTGACAGATACTTAAAAGATACATTATTATATTGCTCTATAACAATAGCAGCGAGTGTAACTCTACATCTAAATTTTAGAAAAAGAAAAAATATGTAATAGATATGATGTGGTATTTAGAATATTTAGTTTATTTATGTTCTTTTTAGTGGTAGAATGATAACTGGTTTACAAAATACATTTCTAACATAACCTCAATGTAAAATGCTTTGGGATGAGGAAGTTTCAGTCTTTCTTAATATAATTATGACAAAACAATATACAATTTACTTCAGTTTATATGTGATGTGTGTTATTACGTTGATCACCAGAAGAAGAACAAACAAAAAATCAATTTATTTATGCCATGGAACTTTAAGAACAAAGTTCACTGCGCGTACATTGAATAAAGATATAGATTTTATTCTTCACTTTTCAAGGTATAAATATACACGTGACATTACAGTCTGGCATATTGAAAATTCAAATTTCAAAAGATGCAGTTTAATTCCTTTGTAAGGAAAACCTACACACCACACCTAATTAAGTCATCACGTATCAAACACCATAGACTAGGCCCTTAAGAAGAGAAGCAGTGGAAAGTAGTGGCCCTGGCAGCAGTGTGCTGAAAAGCTGAGATGCAGAGGAAGCAAGGCACTTAACCCAAACTCAGCAGAATAAATGGATGAAATGTGAGTCATTCTTGATTAGAGAATCTATTGACAGAGAAAGTATGGTGGGTTTGTGCAATCATATGGGCCTGGTGCAACTGTGGGAGAGACCATAAAAATATGGTCCTTGTGACTTCTGTAAATGTCTATATATCCATGTAGACTGTATATTGTACCTGTGTGATGCTTAATTGAGCAGCTTGTGATACAAAACAAATTTCAGAGAAATCTGACAATAAAACATTATTGTATCATATGATACTGTATATAATAAAAAATAACGTAAAGAAAGCATTTATCATTATATATACTTCATACAGTCCTTTCAGATGCTACACTGAAATGGTTAAAAAATGTTAAAAATGTAACTAATCATTTAATATTCAGTTTTATTTTTCAAGCTATAATTGTAAGTATACAGTTAGAGTTACATTAAAGTTTGTTATCAAAATTAACCCATTATTTTTATACTAGAGTGAAAACACATTTACACACATTTTCACTGCTAATTTAACTTGAATCTAATGATCATTTCTTTAAAGACATTATGACATAATGTAATCTTCCACTTCATTTCTGCCAGACCTGGCATGCAGCCCGTCTAGTTTTGATTATGTATGGTACAGCAGGTCTGTCTGGTTTCGTGTCAGACAGGGCAATGGAGAAAAGACAATGGAAAGCACAGCTACGTCAGTGATGCCTTGCAAACTATTTGTGAAGGAGGCTGAAAGACAAAGGGTCCAAAATTATCTGTGTTTCTGTTCCTGGTACATGATGTAGAGATCGATAAGGGAATTTTCTGCCTTCTTTTATTGTTATCCTCATTATCATTAATCCTTTTTACGGTCTGGACTGAATATTGCATATTGGTCTTTGATGCTTTACTGTGGGTCACTTGCTATAAGGAGACATTGCGGCAATCAAACAAATGTTAATGTTATAAAATAGCCACCATTATTTGAGACAATGCAACAAGCTTCAAAATTCACCAGGTGCACGCGAGTTACTCAGGTCAAGTTAGAAGAGTTGCTATATTCCGATCCTGCCACTCCGCAGTGGTGCACTCAGTGAGTTGCAGTGTCACAAACAGGTATTGACCTTATGCCTGTTCATTGAAGGATTGCTTTTGCTGTACCTCAGTACTCTTGTGTGAATGCAGAGGTTACTATAGTGGGGAGAGCCTAGTATTCAGTCAGCAACTCCAAAAATAGGTGTTGCGTAAAGTGGAAACTGCAAAAAATAAAACTCCTCAGTAATCTGTAATGTATTGTAATCTCAGTAAGTATATTCTGATATTCATTTGCTTTAAATTGAACAGTTGGTCCTGTACAGCTGTCCTGAACTTCTCTCACAAAATGGTTTGTTTTGGCTTTGTATCAGAAACTGCAGAACAATATGTTGACACAGGGTGGACTTTGCACTGTTCTTTGAGTCTGCATTCCTGAGAATGCAGAAGAAGAAGAAAAAAAGAAGCAGCACATTTCAGTGTGGTGTTTTGCTATTGATATGATTTAGCAATCAATCAAACCATTTTACATCAACCCTATAGTTGAAGATACGTTTTGCCACAGACATATATGGATGCATGCCTTTTTATTGTAGGCAATGACATGACAAAACCTGCTGTAATTTCTAAGCAGTTCATTCAACATGGATGAAAATTGCCTTGCAGTCATCTTATCATTTCCATAAAATCCAAAGTGCTGGTGGAGTACACAGCCAAATATATATAGACCCCACAGTCTACCTCATGAAATGTTCAGTGACTCTTCAGAGCATTAAAAGCCATGAATCACATTCTTTTTGAGACTTTCTTACATCTATCATATTGATTGTTAGTTACATCTTTAGTGTGGTCATTATAATAAGTGTCCTGATCATTTTCGTGAAAGCAGGGTGATCCTGTTTGTACAGATGAGTGCTGTCAGAGCTGGTATAAGTGGCTCCGAGGTGGCCGTGGCTACCTGTCTGACTGCAGCTCAGAATCAATTGGTCCACATGCTTACGAGGATTAAGAGCATTATACGCATTTTTCTGTAGAATCAGGAAACCTGTAAGATGGGAGTAGTAACACAATGCATCCCTGGAAACCCCTGTAACCTTTTTGTAATCTCCATATTGTCCTTCAGATTTCAACATTATTTAAAAGAAAATGGGATCACATTCATCTTGAGCACATACATCCTGAACACAGCTTGAAAAAGAATTTTTCACAAAAAAGTCTACAAAAAATATGTGATTAATACCAATACTTGCAAGTTATTAATATGAATATGTGTACAGTGCCTTGAAAAAGTATTCGGCCTCCAATACTGTTTTCTATTCCCCTCCACCAGAAAGTGTAAACTAGGGAGGAAGTTTGTGTTTCAGCAGGACAATGACCCAAAGCACACTGCATGCCAGAGCAACACTAGATTGGCTTAAAACGAAGAAAATTGAGTTCATTGAGTGGCCCAGCCAGAGACCTGATTTCAACCCCATTGACCCCACATCTGTGGAAAGACCTCAAAATTGCTGTCCACTGCTGCTCAACTAACCTGGTACAGCTTTAGCAATTCTGCAAGGAGGAATGGGCTAATATTGCTCTTTCACATTGTGCAAAATTAATGGAGACTTATCCAAAAAGACTTATGGCTGTAATAGCTGCAAAAGGTGGTTCAATCAAGTTCTAAAGAAGGGGGTTGAATACTTATTAACTGTTCAGTTCTTGATTTTTTTTATTCTTTAATGGATTATAATTTTATTTCCTTTTTTGGAGCGACAGTTGTAGAGTTGAGTGATTCACAAATAAAAAAAAAATCTCAGGTTGTGGAAATCATTTGTGTGAAAAAAGGGTTTGGGCTGAATACTTTTTCAAGGCACTGCATTATTTGTATGTACTTACACACAAAGAAAGGCAAAAACATTCAGTACTGTGAAACACTGCATGGCCATTTGAGAATGAAAGGAAACAAAGGGGAGAAAGACGCATGTCCGGGGTCTCTGGGCAGGTGTTTGTTTATGGGGAAAAAGATGCATTGTAGACAGCCTGCATAGGTACTGCTGCAGAAATTCTGTGTGGATATTGTCAGAATTACTTTGGACAAGAAAAAAATGTAAACCTCACAGGCTGAGGTTGGCTATCCAGGGCAGTAGTCATATGCCGGCTGGTATGATGATTATAAAGCTGAAAGTTTCTGTTTGTCCCATAGACAATGTGCATTGCTACCTATGAGGAAAGAATGCTGCTATGATTGGCACTGGCCATTGTCAGGTGTCTTAGACTACATGACGTATTTAATGTAACTTGTGTGTGACAATGTACACTCCTGCATTCTGCTGGAGAAAGGACAGCATTCCTGTATTGTTACCACATCCAAAGGACCACTGACATCAGGTGTGATTTGGTGTCGTCGTAATTTTGATTGTCGCTGTCACACCTGTTTTAGAAACTGTCCAGTCTCTGAGTGCTTCGGTCACTAGTACACAAAAAACAGCAGAATCAGCAGAATGTATGAATCACATTGGAATGTTTGATATGTCTCTGGCATGTCTCTGGTTGTAGAATGAATTCTAGAATGAAGAAGCCAGGTGCACTTCTCAAACTTAGGGAAAGTTCAATTCTCAGAGCTCTGCTACCTCTAGTCACCCCATAGTCCCTTTCTTTCCCTCAACTGTCCAGCATGGTCACTGTCCATTTTCCCAGCATAGACTCAAAACTAATCCATTTACACTCCATCTGGGCTACAACTCTAACCCCTCTACCACCTATCATCGTGATAAAAGTCTTTAATTGTAAAATATATTTAAGCATAGCAGATAAAAGTCTGGTGGCACAGGTTTTGCAGTGGCATGAGCTCAAAAGGAAGTGCATTGTGGTGATACAAACGTGTGTTAGTAAATACCTGGTGGCTAGAAGCTAGCAGTACTGTATTGAGGGAGCGCGCCCAATGACAATACTTATGCTGCTTTTGGCAGTGTTTTCCATAATGACTATCTTCACAGATGGCTCCAATTATTCAATTATCCAATTATATCTGTACAGCTAATTGCCTATCCCTACTCAATTCTCTCCTTATGAACAACTCTGGATAGGAAAGTCTACCAGATAGGTAGCTAATAGCTACCAGTGTTTTTTATACAGCATCTCTACTACTTCTGTGTATGTGTATCTTAACTAGTACAATGTGTATGTGTATCCTAATTAGTACAACCTGTATGTGTATCCTAACTAGTACAACCTGTTTTTTGAAACCAGAAGTAGGAAGTCCATTCTGTCCTCCACACTCACTAAAATCAAAGGCATGACAAGCAATTGTGTGTGACTAACGACAGGGTAGAATGTGGGATGCCTTTTTTGTGAGCGGGAATGATAGTGAGGTAGTTCCTCAAAGGAAAGGTTCCCAAACTTACTGAACGTGTAATTAGCATGTTATTGACTGGGAACCTCACAGACCAGAATTATTTTGATGATGACAAACAACTGATAACATACCCGGGCAACAAGCCTATCAGCAACACTACAGAATAGTGAATAACAAGACCATGGTGAACAATAACATCTGCTTCTAATTAACTGTGGCAATGCAAACAAATGTGTAAATGTGTGTTTAAAATACAAATGAAGCATATGACATGTGGCACTGATATAAACCTGCATATCAAGCCGATCAATGGGCTGTTTAGACATAAAATGTTAACCACAGATGTCCAGAAATATAAATACATATCTTACATTACCTACAGTGCATCTATATTTTATACCACATACAGTGGGACATTTACTTAGTGCATCTGTTTTTTTACAACATATACACTAATACCTACAACACCCCTGTGTTTTACACCATATATTCTAATACATACAGTACACCTGTATTTTATACCATATACAATACTATCTATAGCACACCTATATGTTGTACCGTACACAGTGCTACCTGCTGTACATCTGTATGTTTATTTCAGAAGCTCATTTCATCTAAGGAAAAAACAAGGACTTCCTTCTGCTCATGGATATTTCTGAGTCATGTACAACTAGTTACCTGGTTCATTGATCAACATGCAAATTTCCCATCTGGTTCCTTGATTAATTAGTAACTTCATATGTGTCATCTGTGAGGAATTTTTTAAGACAGTTGTTTTCCCCATACATCTCAGATTCCTTTTAAATGGGGCAGAGTACAGCGATTTGGAGGGTGTGACAAATAGTAAGTCCATGGTTCCTGTGGTCTACTGTCATTCATCATTTCTCAGAAAGCATTATTCTCATAAAAGGAAACAGAAGCTATATCTGGGAATTTGTGCTTGCCTGAGTATGTATATACATTACCTATGTATTTAATCACAAATAGTTATCTAAATAATAACAGCAGAATGCCAAATTCTAAGTACACCATTTCTCAGTTGCAGTATTTCAGAGAAATAATAACAGTCATTCAGGAAAACAAAATTCCTCCATCGATGTGTTTTACAAATGCGTGACTACATTGTGAGGGTAAACAACTATCTCACTTAAGCAGACTGTAATAAGAAAAGTCTTAGGACATAGAAGCGTGTCAGTCACAACTTAACAAAAAATTCATTGCCCTGAAAAAGGTAAATGCAAAGAAATGTGGATAAGTGAGAGGTGAGAAGTTCAAGTGTGAATTTGCTTATATCTGATGTAAGTTTCTGATTTTTTTCCCATTGTGATTTGGGCTATAGTAGTTTTGACATTTTTTAGATCCACTATAACACAACTTTGTCAAGACTGGTACCGGTGGCATACTTCTATTAAACTGTCAATTGTCAGTACTGCATAGTGCATGGCTCCTCCTCTTATGCACTATGATGACCTGATCTGACTTGGCGCTGACAGACGTATGAGTGAAGCAAAAATGGGAAGGAATTCAATACTATGCCATGGGTAGCCAAAAGCTATGTTTTCTTTTGACAGCTCTATCAGTAACATGATCAAGAATGCTCATGAGGCAGGGCAGAGGTTACAACAAAAGCTGATCTGGGTACAGCTCTTCCAGTGAAGAATCCAGTGTTCTTTAGAATTCCCAAGTATGAATTCCACATATTTATAATGTAGAACACATAGGTGCATCGTTGTTATATGTTTTTCCTTCTACCAACCAAACATGATGTTTATGACATTGTATATGACATGGTGTTCAGGGGATCAGGGTGTGGTGTAGTCAGTAGGTGATTTGTTCATTTTTAACAGGGGGGATGGCAGATGCACACGCAGCACTCTCTCTGCTACTAACTAGGGGCTGGAGAGGGGGGATGGCAGGTTAACAAGGGGGATGCATTTTGGTCATTTTGCTAACAAGGGGGATAGCATCTACAAATCGCCTACTGGGTGTAGTGGTAAGGAGGTAAGGTAAGGAAAGACTCATAACCAAATGTTTCTGGAAATAGGCCATATTATTTGCTCAGTCTCCTTAAATGTTCTTGTAGGTCAAACTGGTTTACAGACAATGGAATCTAGTTTCTCAGGTTCATTACACTTCTGCAGGAATTTCTGTCTACAGGCAGCCATTTGGTTCATGCAGTAACTGTTCTTGTGTAGAGAGCGTAATTGGGTTTATCCACTTCTTTGTGCTTGAACTGTAGGTGGACCATCTTTAGGGCTCCTGTGTGGTATAAAGACAATCACTGTCTAATATTTCTCAGGTTTTCCCCTGCCTTGAGGTATCTGGTGGACTAGTACATTACCATCATCATTTACTCTCTTCAATAAACCACACTTGATTGGAACCTGTCTGAACCTGGAGATATCTCACAAGTAGCAATTCTTACAGTTTCGCAGATTCCCTGCTTGCTGTTAAGGTACTTCACCTAGAATTTCCTAAATTAATATTCAGCTGCATAAATGGATAAAAATTGTGACCTATTTAAGCCGTTCTGGATAAGACAGTCTGCTAAATGTCTCAGTCTGCTTATGTAGTGTAATGTGTGAGGGTGCACTTGTATTACAGATTTAATCTGAGCCATTTTAACACAGATATCTTAAAGAAGTGTGTGTGTAACAATGTGCTAATGGGCCATTGCTGATGATTTAGACAAAGGAAACACACACCAAGTAACACATTCAAACCTTGCTCGTGCATCACACTAAATAACATGGCCGATTCAATCAAAGCACAAAGTATTTCCAGGCATGAACTCTCTGTAGCAAATATAAATATAAGGTAGTGTTGCTTTTTTGACTGTCTAAACTGTTTTTTTTTATTATTTATATTACCTAAAAATTGATAAAAAGTCATTAGATCAAGCTCTGAAACAAACAGGGACTAACTGAGTGGGATGGGATAGAAGTGAGATAGAGATGTCGGACAGGTGCACTCCCCTCGCTGCAAACACCTTGAGTCCTGCACCATGTCAAAACCGATGTAAAACAATGCCAACAACAACATGTGCTGAACCCGAATCACTTGTTTGCTGTGCCAAGTTTACTAAATAAATTTAAAGCATGAGGAAACATGTATAAAAACAAGGCACATTCCCCTGTTGTACAAATAAGACCAGTACAAGGAAACGTTACAAATAAGAGGTTGACTGGGAACCATTATACTAAGGGATGTTAATAATTCCGCATACTTGCTTATGATATCAGAACCCTGAGGTAAAAGTACAAGCTAAGACATCAAGAAAAGTTTACCAAGATTAAATGCTCAGGCATGGACACGTCCCGATGCTTTGCATGTTCTTATTGCTGCTTCTACTCTCTCTAAAGTAGAAGACACATTCAATATCATCCAGTTATCAAAATACCATGCATGCTCTTGTTTTCCATCAGCAGGCATTCATTACTGATATTGTTGATCTGCTAGAGAAATGTCACAATAATTGTGTAATAAAGATGAGTGGGATGACTTCAGTTTCACCACGGGCACTTTCTGATATACATCTGATGAACCAAGGCAAGTGTTTAAACATGCAGAAGCAAGCATTTTCAAATGGACAGTTCAGTTATACATAATTCTTCACATTGGCTTTGTGAATACTTCATGCATGCTTGGAATGTGAAATCCCCTGCTTAGAAACACATACACAAACACACACACACACACACACACACTACTGCATGGATATCAGCAGTTTCTTAACTTTTGATCACCAATACTCTCCTTGTGCAGTATAACAGAGCGAAGCGCTGATGGCCTAATTTTCCTCCCAAAAAAGGAAAAAGGAGTGGCCATCATAATTTTAAAAGGTTATTATTGTAAAAATGGAAATGTTTGCATGTGTGGTACTTTAAAATAATTTGTGCACATGTCAAATTAAAGTGCTTTTAGTGGTGATATTTCATAAAATTCAAAAAAGGACAATATCTTATGCAAAGTGTTAGGTACAGGTGATTTTAGGCATATTAATGGACTGGAATATGCCCATTGCTGAGCTAATGAGTAAAATCCTATTTAAGCTCAGGTGTACTGGCACTTCTCACTCAATATTTAAGCAAAGGAGATTTTTTATTTTTCTTGATCCCTTATTTAAATTAAAATGTCAAGCCAGTCTCTAGGTTGTCTTTTTAAACGTTGCGTATTTTAAATTTTCTCTTCATCAGAGTTACATTCAGATGAATATATTCCTTTTTTTCTGGATCATCAACTGGCTTCATCATACCATTTACATTTACATTTTTGTAATTTATTGGAGTCTAAATGACACAATAATCCAGAGAATCTTACAAAATGTAAGTAGAAAGTACATTTCTACTTCAAGTACAATCAAGTGACATGAACAGTTGTACAGACAGACCACTGCCAATCATATTATATTACATTACATTATTGGCATTTAGCAGACCGCCTTATCCAGAGCAACTTATATCAGTTACAGTTTTTTTACAGTGTTATCCATTTATACAGCTGAACTTTAACTGAGGCAATTGTGGATTAAGTACCCTGCCCAAGGGTACAGCAGCAGTGCCCCAGCAGGGAATCAAACTGGCAACCTTTCCTGCTCCTTAACCACTATGCCATACTGCCGTATAGTCAGTGTCACCTTGCATCAGTGCCAAACACACCTCTGAAGCGCAACCAACGCTAATATACAACTAATTATACATTTTAATTATAATTCATCATTGGTGACATGACGTTAATTGATAATTGACCATTTCAATGTGTACTATATAATTTTTTTTTTTTTTTTTTGGATGAGCTATGAGTTCTCAGGTGTATGTTCTTAGACATGAAATGGTCAATAAGTGTTATCAAAGTAGATTCTGAAAAAGTAAAAACTAGTTAACCAATACTAGTGAACCAAAACTAAATAAAAAAACTTGTTTAATTCTGTTAAAATCAAGCATTATATAAATTCATTTTATTAGTCGTAGTAGCAGTGATAGTAGTATTATGTACTGTTCAATGACATTATGTGGGCTGGTAGTTTTACCAGTATTTTCCACTAGAGGGAGATCTGCAAAGAATTTGCTGCCTTGGCAGGTACTATTTTTGTAAATGTACTTGTTTTAAGTTGACGCTTTTATATACTTGCTTTCCAAAAAGAGGAAACAAAGCAAGAAGGCTTGTATTTCAGTCACCCCTAATAACAACATAATGTGGTAGATAAATAGCAAAAATGTGGCGTATTAGTTGAAAAGGATAACTCAAAAATGTCTATGATATTAAGCAAAACCCACCTGTATAAACTCTAACTCTGAAAATTTGAAAAACAGGCACCCTTTGTTTTCACAGTTTCAAAATTAGTATTATTTAAAAGGTAAATATATATGGCTTCTTCCATTTCCAATCCAGCACATACTAGAAATTTTCCCATAAACAATCAATCCAGGAAACCATGACAAGTGTGTAAATTATGAGGCAATGCAGCATATTTCTATACTTTCTTGGTGTGACTTCGGAGATATATGTTTATACTACAGTATAATAATAATTAATTTCAGTGTACCCAGACCAACAGAGTACAAGAAATTCTAAAATGATATGGTAATCTACGATTTACAGAATATTCTTATTTTATAAAGGCTACATGTTCTGTGAGTTTAATGAAGGCAATGAGGATGTGAAAAACTTGTGATGAACAAATATATGTGCTGATCACATATAAGGTAATATTTGTATTAGTGTTAAACAAAACCCAGCAAAATTAAGTAATGGGTGAATTCTTCGGAGCGGTTAGTAAGTGGACAGGTTAAAATTAATCATGCACATGAGTTTTAAATTTTTGTTTGTAAACACAGGATTCATGCTTGAAAATGTGTCATTGCAACTTTAATTGTAAATAACTATTAAAAATATATTACCAGTATGCATAAATGGATGTTATTTGTAACACTAGATTTTCACCTTAAGTTGTCTATTAAAAAAAAGTCTTTAAGTATTCCTTTTAAAAGGATTTGCATTTAATCCCATTAAATATGCAGTGATAAAACTGGGCATCAGATGTCACTGTAGGGCAGCAGCACAACACAGCATATTTACATAGATATAAAGGTTGATTTGGTTTTATAATCTAATAATAAATACACTTGACCAAAATATATGTTGTATAAATGATAGTCAAAACACCTGAGTGATTTACAATTATTACCATTACATTTGTGCAATTTACATGACATAATTACAATTATTTAATTGTGACTGGTGTCACTGAAGATTTGTAGTTTCTTTTCAGTCTTGCCTGCAACCCAAATACACCAAATACATCACAGTTACCTTCCAGCAGGTGGCAGTGTGGCACACTTAGGAATGGAATTCTGGAAGTGGAAGTGGAAGTGGAAGTGGAGAGGGTGCAAGGCACACTGGGACTTGCAGTCAGTCAAAATTTGTTATGTGGTCTGTAAGCAGTTGCTCAGGATTCCCCCAGTGCTGGACTACAGTCTACCAAAGGCCCTTTGCCCACTGCCCAGTCACATCTTAAAAAAATCATTATGGGAATACAACTATAAGGATCCCTAGAGTGTCCCAGGGACAGATGGCGCTATACCAGTGTTATAGATGGAAAGAAGGATGAGGGGAAATCCTTACCTCCAGTCCACCTCTGTTGTAGACACAGTGGGTGGACTCAGTAGGCCACTTTCAAACAGTCTTTCCCTTCTTCAGCAAGAGGAACCACCATGCAATCTTCACAGGGCACTGGTGACCTAGAGCTTGATGATAGTGCTTCCCTAAGTCTTTACTGGGGGTTGAGAGTTATGAGACCCACTGTCACAACTGGCTCCTACACTCATCTATTAAGGGTTCCCTCTCACGGGCAAAGGTGACCCCATTGTTTCCACCACTTTCCTTTGGAGCAATGAGCAATGAGATTCTTCCAGTTACAGCCTAGAGATGTTGATCTCTCCACTAGAGTTCCTTCCATTTTTGCTCTTCAGGGTAACTTACCTCAAATAACAAACCTCAGTTGCACTACTGTGACACATGCAACCCTCCATTTTGGGCAATGTGGAGCATAAATCTGTATTTTAGTTATCTAATCCCCGACACTACTTAACCTTTAATTAGTTTTGAACTGTCCAAATGCACCAAGGGAATTTTCTCACTATAGGCAGTGATGTTGACCCCCCTGTGTAGGTGTAAATCTGTTAGTCACGGAGTAACTGGAGGATAAGGAACTCAAAGCTGTAGAAGCTGTAGCTCTGATCATTACTTTTATAAGAATGCAGATTCTGGATAGCAGCTGTCATGATCATTACCTTCCCCCGCTAAAGCTGGAATAGCACCTCCTCCAGTCCATCCAGGCTAGCTTCAGTGTAAAGAGTTAGCAGCTGCTACAGGGACATAACAGTGCTGGAGAAAGGGATAAAATCAGGAATAGCAAACTGAAATACCCAGGAAAATGCATACTTGTGGGATGATTTCAAAAACTTAAGTAATGCTGCCACAGTGCCTGGAACACTTTCTCTATTCCATACAGATGGGTCTGTAAATCAGGTGAATAATAATAATGCCAAATAAATTCAACAGTAGTGAGTTACTTATCCATTCACCCAGTTACCTCTGTGTCAGGCATTAGAAGACAGTGGGCCCATTACAAACCCAAAAGGCATACAGGGTAATCCATAAAAGACCAAGCGGAGCTGTCAAAGCAATGGAGTTGACACAGAAATTCCAGAAACCGTTCTTCTTCCTCACTAGGACCATGGGCACAGTCCAGGGCACAGGCATTCTCCTGGATTTTCCTGCTCGCTACCATTCCCTATAACAAGCTCCTGAGCTCACTGTACACAGTGGGAGATTATGGGTCTGTTGCGTTGGCGGTTCAGGCATGGGGTGAGGTCAGGTGTTATTTTTTGGAATGTCGTGGAGCATGGTGTCCATCATCCTAAAGACATCTCCTAAAACGCTCTGTAAATATCCCCTTCCTCACTGTGTCTATACAAGGGTGTGTGCCACCTGCCACTCTTCACATGCATCCAATCATGGGAGCAGAGGTGTATTAGTTGTCAGCACAAGCCCCTCCTTCTATCTGCACCTACAGCAGGGCTCCACTCTTTGCTGGACACACTCGATCTGACATTTCCCTCTCACAGCCCCATCTAGTGCTAGAGTTCATCTAATTTTACAGGTGATTTTGGTTAGGGGAACTGGCACCTCCTGCCACTGTTAACTCTGCTCCAATTCCTTCTACTAATCCCAGTCTGGCAGATTTAGAGTTGTAAACTCTATTTACATTTACTCTGTCTGTATTTCAGAGTTGTAAAACATCGTCTGCACGGGACACAATGGACAGTCCTGCTTTTTATCATTTCTGTTTGAAGTATGCTCCACCAAACTTACAGAAGCTGCACTACAAGATTGCGCCATGTGTGAGTCATAATTAAATAAGTAACTTCCTCAGTTCTGCTAGTTTTGTCAGCCCATTATATGTTATTTCAATGCAAATATTTGCTTTTAAAACATTTTACTTTTTTTCAAAATTACAAAATAGAGTAGGCTCTCGTGAATTGCAGAATGATATGTACAACAAGAGTAATGTTTAATGGAAATGTAACAGAAATAGTACTGCATGCTTTCCTTAAGGGCCACCCTTACAGTCAAGCCACCCTATCTAACCAGCGAATGGTGTATGCAGTGATGTTACATTACATTACATTACGTTAGTTAGCAGATGCTCTTACCCAGAGTGACTTCCAAATGATTGCATCAATGTTACACAATCTAGTGACAGTTTTAGATTGGATTACAAGTAGGGTCAGTTCCTGCTGTGTTTATACTAACTTGTGCCATGAATAAATGAAACAACAGGATTGAATAATCTGACCTGTGGTTTATGAATATAATTCTTTTTTATTCATAAACACACTCATTTTAGACATAGTAATTCAGAGCCCTAATTTTGACTAGGATATCATGACTACATGGTTTTTTTGCAGTTATTTGCTTTCTTTCAAAGATTCAAATTATTTGTGTGTCACAAAATAGTTCATGTTCAAGTGCAGGTGAGAACAAAACAGATGCACCAGTGATGACAGTATTTTCATTGGGTGGGGCTAAAACCCCCATCTGTAATCAAGGAAAAACTGACAGCAGAATCATTTTACAATTCTGTAAGCTGTATCTTAGGGTAATGCACCAACTATGCAATTCCAAAAATCTCATCACACACTTTGCTCTGAAGGTTTTCCAAAACACACTATATACTGTATCTTTACCATGTACACGGTCTGTAACAGAACTACCAAAGGACTACCAAAACATAGCTCTACTGGACGAAGTACAGCAGAACAGGTCTATCAGACTCAATTTCCGTCACATATCTCCAAAGACACACTTCTGAGAAGACACACAGTTGCTTGTCATCAATAAAGATAAAGGGTCTGAACGCGACAGAACCAGAATTTTTCTCTGCCCTTTTTGCTTCGTGCATTCTGTTGATTTCTTTCAAATAAAACATGTCTCAAAATACAATCAATGCCTATTATGTCCATAATATTTCCCAAAGGACACTACCAGCCAACCCTGTGCATACAGCACACGAAGCTGTTTTCTGTTACAATACCCACACTCATATTGGTGCCACAAAATGCGTCTGAATTTGACACAAGTCAGCTGACATGTTGGCCATGTTCGCTCCTGGGCGTCTCGCTGTTACGCTTGCTCATTGTTCCAAACCTGTCGTTCTACCTTTTTCCCGGACGTTTTTATATTACCCTGTCCGTATCGCATATCTTATTGGTGTAGCATACTGTCATATCCCTCCCCCTTGCAAGAAATCTGCTTATAATTGGTTATTATATGGGCAGCGCTTCCTGACTTAAATTCATTGATGCTTAGAACTCGAAAAGCAAAACCCTGAATTTCCCAATTGTGGATAGCCTTACAGATTAGCCGATTAACTGCCACACGATGGCCGCTTTAAAATTCATATTCCTGGCCTTCCTTGCATCTCTGGGCACATGTAAGTACGTTTTAAATGGCTTCGCTTTACAGTGCATATGAAATCCAGAAAGGTACAGTGGGGGCTCATGTCATCTGCAGTGACAGTTTCGCGAAAAAACACCGTCTGTCACATGCAAGTCAGAAAATAATAAGTCGCCGGTTCTTGTTTGTGACTTCTCGGTGTTTTACATTATAAATTCAATATATGAAGAGTGAGACAACAGCTATATTTTATATCAAAATGGTAATACAACTGTGTTTTCTTTCGTACTGTTGATTTCATTTTTATTTATATCATTTGGTGTAATGCATTAATCACTGGACTGTTTTATTTTGTTTGATTTGGGGATGAAAGAATAGCATTGTATTGTAAGTATTGCCGAGGATTACTCAGCAAAGCATTGAATTTAATTCCGTCATTTATTTATGATCGTCTGATTATAAAAATAATAAAGCAACAGAAATGTTCTGTAGGCCTACATAATCGGAAGGCTAGAAAAAAAAAACTTTTAAAATCTGTGAAAATTATGGATACAGTGTTAGGGTTTGGGATTTTGGAGGTGGTGGAACAATGTTCAGTGCCCTTTCTTGTCGCAGTGGTTTATTGAGATTTTAACTTTTTTAATCAGACTAGCTGTAACGGTTTTTGTTCCTGTTATGAACAGCAGTGTAGCGGTCTGAACTCGAGGTATAAACGTCAGGTCGTTGCTACCTACCCATGTCCTCATGACTATTTGAAGTTGCTCACATGAATACTTGCCTTTCACCAAAGAATATGGACATCATAACCATTCTAATGCAATATATCAATCAAATCTGATATCGAATCTGCTATATCACGAACAGTCGTTTACACATAAAGTGTACTAGTTGTGGCAGTGCTGATTTTATGTGAAATTCCAGATTATCAAAAAGCCGTATACCAAATTTTTCTAGTAGATTTTGCCTCTAGTTTGTCGTATGAACAACGTGGGCTTTGTTTTCCTACTGTGTAGTTTACATCACTCATCTGAGAAATCCCAAAAAATTCTAAACTTGTTCGCTGAGAAGCAAGGTTCTGGTTTATTTCCTTCGTGTTACCGTTGAGAAAACAGGGGGTCGGGGAGCTGGTGCCAAATCTTGCTGGTGTACCTGTTTGTAATAGTGCATGTCTGCCATATTGACCGCTCAATGACACATTCACTTTTAATCAATGAATGTGCAGCATTTTCCATCAGTCTAGTCCGCCCAGATATAGCCCTCTATACAACCACTAAGTGCAAATTGAAAACTCCTAGGTGGACATTGTGAATTGTGCAAGCCAGTACCGATGTTTTGGCACTGGGAATGGCTCCTTTATGCAGCAATAATTTAGTACAAATTGTCATATCCAACTGTTTCAGTGTAATGGCAGCAATAAAGCAGTGTATGAGATCACAAGTATTTTGGGGAAGGCAGTGTTTCAGTGTCTGTACCCCATAATTCGTTTCGATTTGACACCCACTCCACCTTGACTTTATACACCTCATGATCCACAGTATAATAAACAAAGGTAACAAAACACAGCTAAAATGGATACAGTTTCATTATGATTTCCACAATTCGCCCAAAAATAATACCCATTTAAACTGGGTACACCTGCCCTCTGTAGTCTTATTGCCATGAGAAGTAACTTGAAATCAGAGTACCCCAGATGACCAGAAGCAGGGTTTCATTACTACCTGTCAAATCAAAAATTTTTTGCAAGCTGTGAACTGATAAATCCGTGATCTGAATAAGGTTTGAAAATGATTTTGAGGCTACATATGTCCAAACTTACAACTGTCACTGACCAGTTAATGAAAAAAGCAGTGGCAACAGACTACATTTTGGGGTGAATGTGCTACTAGTAACACATCACATAAAGTGCAAGATTGGAAAACATTTCTGCTTTGATATTATCACAACTGACAATGTATTTAAGTATGTAAAATAGTAATTATTACATCATTGAAATTAATTAAGTAGCTGAACATTGTCCTGTGCATTCCTCAGCAGCCCTGGCTCGAGTCCTTACTGGACCTGTGCAGACAGAGGGGAACCACACTTGGCAATCTGAGGTGAGTATAACTGCAAATGTGCTGGTGATAACTCTGACACACCCAAGTAGTGTTACGGTTTCTCAAAATAAAAAAGTCAATGTATTGCCTCAGACAGGAAACACCTTCACCATTCAGCCAGTGAGTGAAATCTGAGTGCTGTTCAGTCTAGATTCTTTTGTTGACTCTGACTCGCTCTTTTTAAAAATCTAACTGTGCCACGTTGCCAGCAGTGTTTCACATGGACATACTGTTTAAGGTGTAATGTCAGTTCAGTTTTGTCATTAAGAAGTCTTTATAACTCTTAGTTTGGGGTTACGAGGGGTGTAAATGCCACTTCTCTAAAGGTCACAATTATAAAAACACTGAACAGATTTCAATTCTGCTTTTCTGACCGAGTATAGAATTATTTTTTTCATCTTTAGAAAGCTGTGAAACCTTGTGGTTTTATCCTTTTCTTTTAAAAAGGAAGAGGAACTGTTTGAATTAATCGCTTTAAGCCAGTTCTAGAGAAGTAACTAAGGGTGCCCTCTAGCCAGGCCTCTAGCCTCGAGACATCTCAGTTCTTATCACTGTACACTATCCCCATGGTTATTACAACCAGGGTCATTGTAAGATTCCTCACCCATATAATCAGGCTCTAGTTATCTACATTGTTATCTTTAACTGTACTGATTTTTTCATAGCTAGCTCCACTGCTTTGGGTGCTGCAACCCATTATCATAATGATATTTATGACCATGAAATTATTTAGTCACATAATAAGGGAATATGTTACTTCCTTACATTCATACTCAGATTGAGATGGCAATGACACTGAGCCACTTAGCTACTCAGTTGTCATTCTAGTAGCAACATATTCATGCACTTACTCATATTAAAGTCTAAAATGTGTATTGTTATAGCACTGCACTTGTCTGTTGGTAGTACTTTGTGTCATTTATGATAAGCTATCTAATACTGGAATTTTTCATGCAGGTGCGTTTCAATATATTTCTTGTGACCTATTTTCACAGGCCAACCTAACTTAAGTGTAAGTGTAGATTGTAGCTGTCAGTTTCCTCGGAGAAACATGGCCCATTTACCAGCCGTCAAAGGAGACCATGATGCAACTGAATTCTTACCTTCTACATCCACAGGATAGCTGCAGGGACTGCACCCAGATCTTTGAACTTTTCACAGACATGATCTCTAATGCAGACACACAGGTAAGCATTGCAGTAGGGCACTCCTGCACATTGTAATATACTGTAAGTAGACATACAGAGTCCATACTTTTGAAATGGAATAAAGTGTTGTTCAGGTAGATCCCTGTGTATTAATTGGGATACAGTGAGCACTCATAAAATAGCATATATTATATTCCCGATAATCCAGTCAAGTATTCTTGTTGCGTTGTGGAGTGGGGGTGAAGGCATGGCAGAAGTAATTCAGGTTTTCAGTCAAAGAATTGCTAGCCTGCAGGTCTCTTCTGTTCAAGCTCTCAGGGATGAGAAAAGTCAGCAGCCACCAGCTGAAGAGTGATATATTAGCAGTATCAACTATTATTTTTCAGTAGCAAAAGAGGGCTAAAATACGCTCATGCCAATGTGTTCAGAACGATGTAAAGCACAGAACATTCTTATGACTGTTACTGGGGTTGCTGTGTTCCTGATACTGTCAATTAGGTAGATAACCACCTAGTACCTTTCTGAATTTTGCAAGCACCATGCTCAGCCTGTTTCACAATGAACCTGATGTGCCAGTCTTCCTGACTCTGTATTCCTGAGGCTGGTGATGAGTAATTAATTACAAATTACAGGTATCATGATTTAAAGCAAAGTTTTCAGATTACCCCTGTTTGTGTATCATAGTCCTCCACTGATGCAAGCATGGGGTCGATCTTCTGTGGCATGGCAAATCAGCCAGTCTTTCACACATCCCCCTCTGTCACTTCTGCAGTGAAAGGAAATGAGAAGAGGTGCTTTCAGAAAATGGAGAACCAAAATGCCGAGTCTTAAAGTTCACACAGCTGAGTGCCATGAACAAATCAAGGCTCTGATGGTCACAAGGGCGTTTCAGTAAACAGCCACTTCTCTTTTTTTACATGCTGTTAGGCGAAGCCAAAACAGTGTGAGGGTGTTCTGTACCCCACCCTCATTGCTGCTTGTACAGTTACGCTATTTATTTTTACATTTATGGTATCTCGCCTTTATCGCTTTTGAACTTTTCAACCGTAGATTACCTTTGTGTATGTGTAACTGTCTACGTGTCTAAGTTTTACTCCCAGCTTAAGGTCCGGTTTCATGTTGGTAAATCTTCATGTGTACACAAAGCACAGCTGCCAAAGACCCTGTGTTTTGGGTTTCAACAAAAATGGACTGCAGCATTCTCATCCCACCCCTCTTATGAACAGGTGATTATCCAGAGGAGCCTGGATGGTTTGTGCAAACGTCTGCCTACCAGCGAAGCCCAATCCGCCTGCCTGAACCAAGTTGAGAAGTATTTGCCCATTGCCCTGCACTTCCTGGCTAAGTTTATTGTAAGTGTGCAATAGTCTCCACAGCTTTTGAGGGCCAGACCCCGCCTGCCATGAAGGAAGGGTGGACAACCATTTCCATTACAGGCTTTCTTGGATAGCAGAAACACTGGGTTACTGGTTTAAATGACTCCTCTTAAGTGAGTCAAGTGACTGAGGTTAAATAAAGACATAGCGATCCCCTTTCCTAACTGTTTCGTCCCTGCTATTTCCTGCGCCCCACAGAAGCCTGGTGAGATGTGCATGGTCTTGGGACTGTGCGTTACTCAATCAAATGCCAAGCAGCAGGAGTTATTCACCAATCACATTACTGCTGAAGACATGTCCAGTGTGGCTCTTGGGCGAGGCACTCTTCCAGAGGCAAGTGTATCTGTGTGTGTGAATTAAACTAGAATTTACCTTAGGCTAGATTTAAAATCTGTCATTCAGTAATTGAGCCAGTGCTGCAGGTAAGGAATGTCACCCTAAAACTGAGTGTCTCTATCTCTCATTATGTGTCTGCCCCCCCCCAGGGACGTGTCAGCCCTCAGTGCACCTTCTGTATATTCCTCATTAAGAAACTGGAGAGCATGTTGCCTAAGGAGAGGACGGAGGTAATATTCTTACATGCACTCACACACCCACGTGCATGAGGAGGAAATAATCTGTTTCAGTTCCTCCTGGGGTTATGAAGTAGTGGACTTTTTCAAGGGAATTTCTGAAACCATTAACTAAAACTATGTAATGTATTTGTGTCCTCAGCTTAACTTAGAGATCCTCAGCTATGACCACATCATCCTACAGTAATATTTTTTGCAGTTCTAAATGTCTTTTTTTTATCCACAGCCAGGATACTAGTGTTTTTTCATCCTTCCTGATTTTCCATTTAACCTGTCTTTCTGGCTGTGCCGCGGTTGATGTTGATCTGCACAGGAAGCTGTAGTGAAGATGCTGGGCCAAGTGTGCAATGTGCTGCCTGAGAGTGTCAAGGAGCAGTGCGAGGATTTCATCAACAAGTACGGCAAGGAGGTGATCGATTTCCTGCTGTCGTCAGCCGCGCCCCACACCATCTGCGTCATGATCCACCTCTGCCTGGTCCGTGAGCTGCCTCTCGTGGGTGAGGACCGGCCGGACTGACTCTTTGTGGTAGTCTGTGATGATGATGTCATGTCTTTAGCACATTCACCTTCCCATCGTCTTACAGCTTTCCAACCACGTGTGTACATTAATGCTTTCCTCTTTTGTTTTCTCCTCATCCCCCCTTTATGGACCATTTCTCGCTTCTCTCCCCCCTGACTTCCCTCTTCCCTCTCTCTGTCCCCTCCTCTCACAGATACACCCCCTCCCAATGACTGTGAATCCTGCCAGACCTTAGCGGTGCTGTCCCAGGTCCATCTGGGCCCCAACGCCACAGAGCACCAGACCTCCTCCTTCCTGGACTCTGTCTGCCTGATGTATCCCTTTGCTATGCCTAAGGTCCACTTACATCCAAAACCCCCACCTCACCCCCACTGTTACCAGGACTGGAGTCTTTGTGTTGGACAGTGTAGTCTCACATATTTATCTGAGAGAGTTGATTAGCCACTGCTCTCCACTGTGACCTCCTGTCCACCACTTACAATCAATACAGCCAGAGGACAGAATTCATTCACCTAATGTATTAATTATCTGCATCCGACACCAAGACAGAAAAAATGTTACAGATCAGGATAACCTGAATGTTTAAAACGGAGAAGAGGAGTTTTATTGTTGTATCTTTGTAATGCTTTCAGTGTGAGGTCTTCACCCAGCGCTATGGTCCCAGGCTGCAGAGGATCCTGGGAAAACAAGGGAGCACTCTGGACATGTGTGGGGTAGAGTGAACAATATCTCCGTGCTTAGTCAACACTATCTTTCACTCTGGGGTCCCCTGACACTCACATGGAGTAAAGAGACAACAGCCAGCCCATTGACACATTCAACTGTTTGTAATGCAGTCACTGCAGTCCTTGTAGGCTTGTTCCATAAGTAAGGATATAGGACTTGTTATCCCCTATTTTATACAAATCTGTGAGCCCCGCTCGCTGACTGATTTATTCTAGATTAATGTAAGATTAGACTTCAGTTTTATTGAATTACAATTTGCCGTTTGTTAACATTTCATTGTTACTAACTTTCAATCTCCCAAATCAGTGTTCATTTGGATTAAACCACAGAACAATAGAGGAAAACATTGTACCAGACGTGATAAAAAAACCAACATTAATAAGTTACAACAGAAGTACAGTACTAGCTGGGAATATAAAAAAGTCCTAACAGAAAAAGTCCCTACAGTGCTTCAGATCAGGTTCACAGCTCAGATTCTGATATTGACATGCTGTCATAGTTCTCAAACAAACCTCTGTTGCCCACCCCCCACCCCTTTAATAACCACCCAGTCACAACACCTGCCATCCCCACAACCCAATATTCATTCCAATAAACTAAACTGTAGTCAGTAAATTAGGCAAGGCACAACTTGGATTATCAACCTTTTTCACCCTCCCTGTAGCCAGTCAAGGTAAATAAGCTCGATTGAGCGTGTGATAGTAGCATCCCCAGACTGACCTTGCGGCCACAAACAACCCCATGGTACATACCATCCATTTACACAAGTGCTATTGTACTTGAGTCTGAAAACATTGGTGTCATTGTAGTTGTCCAGTAAATGAAATGGTAAATGAATCACAGCTAAGTTCTCTTGCCGGCAGAAGGAGGATCTGTGTGTCGCAGTGAAAGAGGTCAAGATGCTGGGAGCAGACCACTGCACCTGGGGAAATAACTACAGATGCAGAGATATGAAGATGGCCGTGGAGTGTAATGTGAGTAGACTGCATCGGCACGTCATTAGTTTCCATACTCCATTCCATAGGCAGCAGTGTAGCACAGCATTTAAGCAGCAGGACTGGTAACCGAAAGTTTGCCAGTTCAATTCCCCACTGGGGCACTGCTGCTGTACCCTTGGGCAAGGTGCTTGACCCATAATTGTCTCAGTAAATGTCCACTTGTATAAATGGGTAACATTGTAAGAAAACTGTACCTGTTGTAAGTTGCTCTGGATAAGAGTGTCTGCTAAATGCCAATAATGTAATGTACTTTCTCTCAAGATACATTTCAATTTTAGTTTTAGCAGAGCAGAAAGCAAAATCTTGTCCATACACTGCAGCAAAAAGTCAGATTCCAAGGTCTATCAAAAAATGATTTATTCCATCAACTTACATGGATGTGGAAAACATGCAGGTGAAAGAAGTGTACACAGCAAATGTTTCAGCAAGAAGCTGGCCTCAATGCCATTGTTTGTGACGTGTATGAGTACTTTCAGTTTCAGCTCCTGATAGATTTGAAAGTGCAATACTGAATGTATCTGAATGGCTGGTTTGGAAACTAATGTAATGGTTTGCTAACCCCACCACAGAGTGTGCAATTCTGCCAAAAATATGTGTGGAACTAGATGCAAAACCCAGGACCGGGAAGGCACAGGCAGGATGGTAAACCTACTCAACTGTCTCATCCTCGCTGTACTGTCAAGCCAGCTGCAAGACTAATTAGAAGAATGACTGCACTATAGCTGTAAATGCTGTTATTTGTCTGGGTTACATGTACAAATATTGATTTAATAATGAGTGATATTGGCAACAGAATGTGTGCCTACTCCTAATTGTCAGAATTTCTGCAGATTGATTTGAGATATTAATACAGATTAAACTCATCCTCAAGGAGCAGTTTTTCTAACTGCAAAGCTCACGTGTTGATTATTGTAATGCACGGTAGCCATTAACTCATTATTAAATCAGCTTTTGAGCTGATGCACCTTCACAGTGGTGGTGGGAATGTGGACAGCTTGAATTCAAAGTTACTGTTCAGTTTACTGATAAAATGAACATCAGGTCTCAGCACTCAGTGTTGACTCGCTGTGTAACTGAGTGACACAGTGCTGATCTCTTCCCTGATCCAGATCCAGAGTTGATCTCTGGAGTTTCCTGTGTGCAATCCAAACATGGTTTAATTGATACTATGATTATTCCTTAATGATTATAATATGCAGCCACTGATTTTTTCCATGATTTTTATGAGCATAAATGTATTTATTTGCCTTGCTGATTTGCACAGTACCTTGAAATGTTGGCTTTTTATTTTGCTACTGTTGATTTTATTTACGTTTCATGTTCTTTTACTTGAAGACGGTAGGCACTGTAAATCTTGCAACCTGGTAAGTGCATTGCATATCAAACTATACACATTCAAATACAGTCTGCATGTCATCACAAAATGCTGGTTCAAAGTTGTGAAAATTGCCTTTATGATTCAAAGTTGTGAAAAGTTTTAAAGCATATACCACATAACTATTTCTGAATTGCAAGTACATAGTCAAACTATATACAGTAGTAATGACTCAGTTGGACAACATGAGCTAAGGCAGCAAATAAAATGTATATAGATGCTCTCATGCATGCTTTCATTCAGGTAATTTTATGCACTAGGGATTTTAAATGGTCATAGGTCATTATTTTAGCATACCTTAGGGGTTCTTCTCCTCAGTCAACTCTGAAAATTATCTACCAAGTAATCCTCTTTTTGGTGAGATTAAACATCCTGCTGTCTTGTTTACAATGAATATACATTTTTGTCCCCAAAGAGAACATTCTTACACAATTATTGTGTTTTTAAGTATACTTTTTATAAGTGATGTTAAACTACACACTAAACATCACAAATAAATGAAAGTTTATCAGGTGTATTTAACCATTACAGTATATGCATTTGATTGCACTTAAAACCAGCAGTAAAATGATGATGCTGCTGGTTGTTTTGTTTCATTTTTTCACTGCTTGCTTTGAAATTTGTGCCTTTTAATTATGTACTAATTACCCTGGATTATTTTTATGAGCAATTTATTTAATTAACCTGAATCATCTTAAAATCAAAAATTGTGACTTTCTTCACCCTTTGTAGCTTTGCATTATTTTTAATTAAATGTTTTTTTGACCAATGTCTTGGGTATCAGTGGGGGGGCAGAATGCAATATACAAATCAAGCACGTTCATTCAACACCATGGACACAAAATTACCAGTCAAGTTCTAGACCTAGGTTCTATGAACTGCCTGTTCAAACAGTGTCCATCTTTATCCTACAGAAGCCATTTTTTTAAATGATCACAAACTTGTTTTACTAAATGAAGTGTAAGTTGCAGAGACTGTTTTTTTTCTGAAATTTATTTACATGGTTTGAAGGCAGCCTCATTAAATATGAGAACATGGAGTAAAAAAAACGCCCCCGACATTCAGACACTTTAAAGAGCAAGAACTATTCTGGTCACACAAGAAAGGATCACATACATCAAGCACATTTAATGGTCAGTCCTATTCCTGAAATACAAACAGTTTGAATTAAAGTAAGGGGGCTGAGGGACAAATACAGTGCATCCAGACGAAGTGAAAAACAGACCTCAGAACACACACTGCCGACAACTCCAGTACTGTCAGAGTTAAGAACATTTGCCCAGAAAAAGTGGGTTGTTCTGAACTGATCTCAGTCCGATCCCCAGGACCTGGAAAACGCTGGCCGTTTATCTCCGCTTTGGTGGGGCATGCCAGGGGAAGCGGCCAATGGCATTTAAAAAAAAAAAAACAGCTCCTCACTCATGCTCCTGTGTTGTTCTTCACATCATCCCCGCTCTCTCTTCTCTTCCAGATCTAAAAATTTGGCATATACACAAGCAGCTTCATCACAGCAGTATGAACAGTCTACCAACTGCTTTTCCAAGAGTATTGCATTTAACACAATTTTCTTTGGCAAACAATAAAGATGATTAGGTAAATGCATGTGATCATGTACACAAATAAAATGATTTTTTGGGTTTGTGTGCTTTTATCGCATACCCTGTCTCCACTCAGGCTATCAATCTGTTCGGCACATCCATTATATTTCCCTAAACTACACCAGGCAAACCCAATTCAACTGAGGGGTAGACACCATGACTAGACCCATCGCTTTTTCACAAGGTGCTCTTGAATTGAAGTGCATTGATTATGTTCCAATGCCATTACTGTCACCATACTACCTAAATGGGTGCATTGTTACATTTTGAGGAGGCAAGCATAACTGAAACCACTGAGGGTTTGCTGTACTGGAATAGCGATGTCAACCAAATTAGATCTGTGTGTCATGTCTGATCACAACAGCAAGGACGGGGCCAGACTATCAGTTCTATACTTTAAGACTGTAATTACAATGCAATCAGACTTTTGGGGAAACACTGTTTGTCCCTTAGTCGTGTTCAAAAGAAGTAAGAAACAAGGCATACCTGTATGTATGCCTCTGACAGCGTGATCATCTGGGGCAGGATGTCAGTCACCTGCAGGTCCTGGAGCTCATACCACTTCCCAGTCCCCTGCAATGTGTGGGGTGGGGTGTAACTGCACATACATGCTCTGCAAATTCTTCCAGTACCCCACAACCTCAATCACTCACACACACAACACACACACACACACACACACACTTACTGAAGCATGTAATAGCACAAAATTCAACAGATTTTATTCTAACTTCATGTCTTACATGAAAAAGTTATTACAGCCTATTGCCTACAGAGGAAATATTATCCAACATATTTCTGCGCCATTACAAATGAGATCAAACATGCACACCAATGCTTACATGATGGAGAACATGAATCCTGTAAGCGCCCTCTGACGGCTTCCCATCATGCACCACATTGGCCACCAAGTCGTAGGTGGTGTTCTTCTCCGACACCTGTGCCTCTTCTGTCAAGTACTCGCGCAGGTCCACGTTCCTGGCATACAGAACACCACAAATTTCCTGTACTGTGCACACTGCTTCTTTGCCATGTCCTGGCCGAGACAGCCAGTGTGACTTCCAGTGTCATCCTGAAACTTTCCGTTACATTGCAGAACACTCAGGTCTTTTTTTCTACAGAGTGAAGAAAAGTCTGTATCAGGAAGTAACTCACGTAATGGGGAAGTTGACAATGGTGGGGTTTTTCTCCACAAAGAAGTTGTTCTTGGTGAATCTCTTGATGCAGAAGATGAGGTAGGGCGGCAGTTTGGTCAGCTGGAACCTTTTGAGGAAGTTCTCTTTGTAGGTTTTGTACTCCTTTGTGGAGGGGAGAGTAGCACAGGTTGGGTGAGAGCAGGAGATGAATGAGTTAAAGTCTCAAAGTTAGATAAACATTTTCTATCATATATTATATTCTTCACCAACAGACAAACCATATCCTCTTGTGAGTAAAGAAAAATGCTTCAAAAGGCCAATGATCTAAGTAGCAAAGGTAACCGCAAACTCTGAAATGCTAATGATGTTAGCAAGAAAGTAAGACAAACCACAGGCATATATTTAAAACAGTGACACCTCATTCTGCCACAGCAAAAAAAAAATCCCAAGGAAGACAAGGGAGGAGAGGACAGGACAGAGCAGCGGCTGAGGCACCTTCTCTGTAATGCCGTTGAACTTGGCCAGAATGTTGAAGAGGGGGACTTGGGGGATGATGAGCTGCTCCTTCTCATCCTTGTAGAGAGGGGCAGTGGGGAGATCCAGGGTCAGGTACAGGAAGGTGGACTCTGACATCTCCTCCTGGTACTCCTCCTTCAGGAGTAGGGCCTCTTTCTCCTCCGGCGGCTGGTGGGTAAGGGATGGTTATGATTACTTGCAGAAAATGTACAAGTTTACTTTTAATTACTTGCGTAAACTGGTTAGTCAATGTTAAGGACAACCATTTTTTTTAGAAGTAGATAGAATTATGGACTTTCTGTGGTGAGCCTTTCAGCACCAGATCACCACCTGATCACAACAATTGCAACTTTTTAGTTGAATTTGGAGAAGGGGCATATCGGACACTACAATGAACTGAACAATTCCTTTAATAACCATTACAGATGTCATGAATCCATTTCACAGTTGTTAAAAAGCACATAAATCTTTTTTTCACAATAGCTGTTTCATAAGTTTGTAGAGTTCAGGCTGAATTTAGTCTCTAACGTCAGATGTCCAAAGGGGTGTTTATGGCTGTGCATGGATGTGTGGTCACCAGTCACTCACCAAATCTGGGTGGGGCAGCTTCTTAGAAAAGATGCGCATGGATCCCTGGAACACCTTGGTAATGATTGCTGCCATGACAACAAAAGGAAAGGATACATTTTAAGGGAATGGGACAGGCAGTTAGAATGCAGCTTCTATAGTGGTACTGCAGAATTCTCAGACCCCAAAAATGCCGCTATACCAGACCCCTACCCTGCTACCTAGCAAAGCCCCTACTTACAAGGCTTCTTCTTGGTGCCTCCCAGGGCGCCATGCAGTGCATTCAGAAACCAGGACAGAAAGTCAACAGCATCCCCTACAGGGCAGAAAACACATAACAGCTTTACCACAGACAACAAACTCCAGGGCTCTACGTTTCAGCCACAAAGACAGTTACACCAGCATTACTAATAAAAGCACATTGAAATGTGCAAGTGATCCTACATGCCATACATTCATAACGGCTTCTTGCATGTCTATTTACTTCTCATGCAGGTTAACTCTCTAACCCTGGTTGGTTTAGGAACCAGAAGCCAATGTTAGCTGGAAATGTGCTCGGTGACCCCCACCCTGCTTGGTGATCTGGAAGTTCTTCTTGCTGCACAGCACCACCGCCTGCAGCATCTCGTGCGGCGACACGTGGGCTTTGAAGTTTCGGGGGTTCCACAGCTTGCGCATCAACTCCCCGAAGCGCTGCACCAGCAGGAACATGATGTCGCCGGGCGGGCGGCGGATCCCCCGGTAGTTTTCCTCCTCGAGAAAGTAGTTCCGCAACGGAGGCACGTTTGACAAAGCCTGCCAGGAAACAATCCCGATGGGAAGAGGCAATGATTGATGGGGTGGGACAGGGAAGATGACACACTGGCTGAGACACTGCTGCTCCACAGAGAACTCCACTGCCCTTTCTGAGAGGATACAACATGACTGCAAGTTGCCCTGAATATGCTGACACACAAAGACCAAATGAACAGTCTAGAAGAAGAGTCCTAATTTTCGTAAAAAAAAAAAAGGAATGAAAAAAAGAAAACTGTACCTGTTTGTACCTCCACATAGCACAAAAAAAGTTGCTGAAACAGGCATAACGATGGAGAGCAGTTGCATATACAAAGACAATGCAAATGGCTAACCGTACAGGAATGCACGCAACACATTTCAACTCATCTCTTCTTCCAGCAATGCATGGAAGACATTAGTCAAAACTTGTGTAGTCAAAACTAGGACCTTATTCAAAACTTCATTTTGTGCAGATGCAGGCATTTTCACTGTCTCTGCAGCATTTTTCTCTTGAGTAGCACTGCATTTTTCTATTTAAATTTAGCAAGTATGTACCAATTCTAAAAAATGTACAGCTGCTCACCAGCTTTTCTGACTGAATCTGTACTTCAAACATTTGCGATCTTCATCAGTCCCTTTTTATTCAAAGACACTCCACAAACAGATGAACTATTATAATCCTAACTGACACTCAAAAGCACTTTTCTTGTAATCACTGCATTGTGCATTATGCACAGACTCCTTGCCAGGTGTCATACCTGCAGCACCACGTTGGCATAGTCATTGGCCTTAATGTTGTTGAGGCCCACAATGCCCGGCAGATAGGTTGTGCCGTCGTAGGCACGGTACAGCTTTCCCTGCTTATCCAGATTGGCGATGTGCTGCCTGGTGAAGGTGGGCTTCAGCACATACTGCACAGAGACACAGACAGACATTCCAGGACAGCAATGCATCATTACCAGCAGTGGTACAGGGGACCAGAAGGTCCTTTAGAAACGTGCTTTATAGGTTTTCAGCAGTGATGCAACAATGGATGAGAAGGAGAGTATTATACAAGCAAACTGCAGATGCTCAAAATGCCACATAATAAAGTATTAACAAAACAATGTTTGTACAAAAATTAACTAATATAAATCACTTAGATGAACACTTAAATGAATGTGGGAAAAAAAAACAACACCCATATGTACTTTGATACAAACAAAGTAAGTATTGTGGCCTGGCCAGGCAAAGTTGAACCTTAATGTTGTGTGTGTGTGTGTCACATTGCCTGTCTGGCTGTATGTGTTGCTGAGCCCTCACCGTAATGTCCTCCAGTGAGGAGTCTATGATCTCGTAATTATCAGGCAGGCAGTAGAACTTGAGAGTGTGCAAGTTCAGGAAGACATGATGGGTGAACTGCACACTGTGGGTGTAGGCATGGGACTTCAGTCCTCTGCCTACAAAACAAATACATGCACAGAAACACACATTCTGTTACCAGGGGGACCCCTTTCTCCATTAATGTAAGAAACATGCATGAAAGATTAAATTTATTGTAGTTCAAAGGAAAAAAGTGGTCAGGCATTCAGCTTGAATTATCATTAAGACTGCAGTGTTCAATAAGACTCCCATTCACACTTTCACGAAGTGCACATCTTACGTCTAGCAGCATAATGGAGCATAAATTGAATTTTCAACGCCCTTTGATCTCAATGGAAAAAATTGCCACGAGTTACACGTCAAAGCTGCATTTTGAGAATAGTCATTTCCGCCTCTTCATTTAACTTTTATGCAATGCACATTCTGCTTACATTTCTTCTTGCATAATTATTCCCCATTGTGGTGGAGGGATGAGGCTTCCAAAATAAAACATTTTTAAGAAAGGGACAGCATACCTTGGAAGTATTTGCCACAGATGAGGCATGCATAAACATTTATGTGGGAGAGAGAGATGGAGCACAGCTTCTCAAAATCAAAATCCAGCACACTCCTGCGAACAACAGAGAAAACATGTAATAATGAATATGGCCTTTTATTAGGTCTGCATCCACACATCCTTAGGAGAGGGTTTGAACCTGCACTAGGACCTATCTTTCTGGCTAGATGATCTGTTCGGTCTGTATATTAATAATGTTTAAAGACATGTATTTATGAGTGGGGACTGGGTGTAAAAGGGGATTTACCGCTAAGTATGCGTCAAGTATTAAGTCAGAGTATACCTTGTTCAAACTGACCGGCATCTGGCTATACAGCTCACCCCTATCCCATGGATCCTTCACAGGTAACTGGGACAACAGTCAAGAAAACCATATTCCACTTCTAGAGTTAGTCAGAAGGCGTGTGGACAATCCAGCTAAATAGTGTAGCTTGTTACCCACCTGTTAATGGTGTCCAAGTAAGGACAGTGGCGGCTTCTGCGATCTTCTCCATCTTGAGAACGGCCAATCTTCACTGGCACTAAAGATTAACAAAGAGGAAAATACATGAAATACAGTCTTAGGCATTGGACGTCAGCTAACCCGCAATGTCATGTTAAAAAGTACCTTAAAACTAGGTAACGTTACCAAATAGAAAAATCTGTTTTGTTTGGTGACTGAAATCGCTGTCTATAGATAACTGAACGTTAGACTTGCTAGTAAGAACATCCTTGGTAAACTGGCAAAGTAACCAGCTAAATAAGCCAATTAGATCAGTACTTTCATTCAAAGCTTCGTTTTATAATCATAAATTAGCTAGTTATACATCGCTTTCCATGATTGATTCACAAATACCCAGTCTGTCTAGCGAAGTTAAAGGATTTATTGTTGTTATACACCTAACAATACTAACTAATGTTAGCTAACATCAGCTAGCTACCTGCACAAACAAACCAATGTTTTTGACATTCAGCAAGTGGCAAAACATTAAATGTTCTTCTCATCGTTTTTTCCAACACAGAATCAGTACTAGCTAGCTACATCAACAGCTAGTAACTTTACTGGTTGCTTTTAGCAAGATGCTAACACGCAGTTTTTGGATCCTTTACACCAATATAAATTTACTAACCCTCATCGTCGTCTTCAACATCGATGTCTCTGTCTCGTTTCACAGAAACCATAATGTCTATCTCGCTACTTAAACTTTACTAGGGATACTGTTCAGCAAAAAGTAAGTGGCTAGATAGCAGGCTGTAACTATTTTTGTCTTAGTTAAACTGGCTAAAACTAAAACGTATTCTCCCGGCCATTCAACGATGTACTGTATTACCACGCCGTGGGCCAACAAAACACTAACACTACGTTCTACGCCTCGTTCCTTGCCATAGCTGCGCGCGAGTGTACGACAAAGCAGTGGTTGCCAGACACTGCTATAATTCGCCTCTGGTGAGCGAACACTGTAGTGTTTGAACTTTGAATCCGTGTCACAGGTCCATTCCCGGTCTCCATCTATGAATCGTAAAAGTAACAAAACAATGTCATAAGTACACATTTGCATCAAATTTAATTAAAATAATCCTACAGAATAAATGAATACTACATGAATCTAGTAAGTCAAATGTAAAAAAATATATACAATTGCGTTAAAATAAACACAGAACTATTCAAGTAAACTGTTGTTTTTATGTTTTTAAGTTACCTTGCTGTTCAATTCAAGTCTCCTTTCCCTTGTTTGCCTTAAACGTCCATATACCACCACTTTTTTCAAGTTACTTTGAGATTCAGTATGCTTTTAATTTGTTGGCTGGCTGATACATGCGTAGTGCTATCCGCTGTGGTCTCATTCTGTCATCCGGTATCCAGTCAGAAGCGATCGTAGTGATCACTACCCAGTTGCTAGCAAGGTTGCGAATTGGTCATTACAAATGTCTTTGGTAAACATGCTCCTGAAATATGGTTTCCACTCTTACACATTTTAACTTGTAAAACACTTAGAAAAGCGTGCCACTATCATTACTAAAGTGGTTTTGAGCTGTTTGTCGAGCATAGCAGCATGCATCCACACACAGCCTCGACAATTCTCACTGGAAGATGTTCCAGAACCTATCATACTTTCACTTTTAAGACCACTAAAAGGGCCCCAATCACAAGGTGAATCCCCCGTTAATAAGTGCACCACATCAGAATCACCCACTGAACCTACTCTACCATTTAATGCCCTTCAAATTTGAATCTATCCCCAAAAATAGTGGATTTCGCCTCGAACTGGCAATAATGCAATAGTCTCCCTCACCAAACTCAGTGACAGTGTCTGACACGATAGGCTTTGGTGATGTTCTGCTGCCCTCTGCTGTGCTGGAGACGAGCTTGAAACACTAAATACTATCCCATAAAATGTGTTTTGGCACCCAAAGTCGAAGGCATTTAACGGAATTTGAAAGTGTGAAATGGAATAAACGTTTACTTGAACTAGCTAGTTATGAATATCTGACGGTGGCCTACGACTCGAATGGCGGAAATAAAAAGAAAACTGAATTTACACTCAGGTGGTCAATGAAAATAGCCATGTTTTAATTATATTTTTTCAAACAAACATAGACACTAATGAGATATTATGTCAATTGAGATGATTCTCAGCTACTAAAGCATTGAATTAACCTCAATGACCACTTGCTATAAATGGAGGCAAAAGCAGGGACCTGGGTAACTCCGTGTGTAGATTGTGTTGGCCAGTATCCTACTTCTATCACTAGCTTGGTTAATGTTTTTGGCTAACGTTAATGATGCAGCTTGGTATGTTCATGTAAACTTAAAAGGGGGGGCTTTTTTATTATTTGTTAATGCTCGTTAGCATATACGATGGATGTTTTGCGAGACGAAGAAGAACAACAGATGAAATACAAACCCGGAGGTCGTTTAGACATGAATCATGGTTTTTTACACCATATTCGACGGAACCAGATTGCCAGGTGAGTAAGGAATATTTATGGTTCGGTTCTACGGAGAGTCCACATAAAACAAAACAGAATAATCCTACATTATATTTTTAGTTTACTAGCTGTATCCAGTTGATCCAGTGGCTGTGAAATCCGTAAAATGTAAAATTATAGACCTCCCTCAAACCCTACCGAGCATGCGCATTTGATCAGCTAGTACAGCTAACTTACTACTATGTAGCAAAAGATGTGGAGCCAGGGGAAATAAATAGCATTACCCTTACTGTTACTTCAGGAATAAGTATGTTAATACCACTAAGAGAAGTGGGATATATTTAACAGAAGGTAAATGAAATCAAATAAAAGCTACAAGTGTGAATTTCAAATCTTAACAACATTAACGGTTAGTTAGGCAATGGCTAGCTAGGTAACGTTACTGAAACTGTTGTATTCCCTGTTCTAGAGATGATTACGACAAGGAAGTGAAGCAGGCAAAGGAACGACAGAGGCGCAGACCTACTACCGCGCCGAGGCGACCCCGTCGGCCTGATATTCAAGTGTACCACCCCCGCCACCGGAGTATGCGAGAACAGACCCCCAGCAGAGGACGTGTTCATACTCACACGAACTCATGTTATTTACAGACATAGCAGCATATGCAGGCAGCTACGCAAACCGTACATTCACTAACTGCACTAAGCATTTTTATATAATAAGATAGTTAAGGCAGTAATAAATTAGTTTGTTGTACATGTGCTTAAGTTCATGAATGAGTTACTTAACAGCGAGACGAGCTTATGAGTCCCTAAGACTCCTGTTTAGTATTGGAGTAAAAAAATTAAAAGTAAAGGGGATGATAGGTCCGTTAAAACTAGACGGGATCCTGTGCTGTTCCAGTGAAAACAGATGAATGGAAACTTCATCTATATTATATATTGGTTTAATTCCAGTATGTAAGAAAGGAGATGGCACTGATCCAAGGTAGTATAGCATATTGAGTTTATATAACACTCAATATGCTTAGTAGATGCACTTACATCCGCTTACACCCTTACTAATACAGACTATCCATGTATTAGTTACATAGCTGGATATTTTACTGAAGCCATTTTGGTTTAGAACCTTGCTCCACCTGGAAATAAAACCAGTAGGGTTTGGGTTATAAGCCCCATCACTATGCCACACAGCTGCCTGATTCTATTCAGGACAAGTTTATTCAGCCTCAACATAGAACACAAAACAGTAACAATGAGGGATTATGACTGAATTCATAAGTGCTGTGCAGAGAGTGAAATTGCCCTACAATGTGGAAATATTTGTATAGGCAGTGTGATTCATATCTGAAAACACATACAGGAGTATCTGGTTATAAATTATAGCTACTGAAATTAAACTCTAGATATACCATGTTTTGAATATTTCATCCTGCATACATGTAATAACCTTCCAAAAATGTGGTGGATTAAAAACAGATGAGACAGATGCATGTACTTCAGTTCATAAATGCAGCACAAAGGCCAAATGTATCTTTTCTTTGTGAGACAATCAGTATAGTAACAGTACTACAATTGGTTAACCTACAGAATCTTCATCAGGTCTTACTTTATTGATTTGCGGACCATGAAATTCTTAAACTGTATGTTTTTGGCCCTATGCGTACCAAAGAACAATCTTCATCTTGTTCTGAGGAGCCTACCTCTTCCATATTTGCCATTTGATTATTAGTCTGCCTGTAGCAGAGAAGTGTTAGTTATTCCCTTGTGAAAGCAGATTTATGGGATGTGATATTGATAAAATAAGATCATGAAGTTGAAGAATCGTAACAAGATTATGAACTGAAGACGACACTTTGGTGTGTGGTCCCAGATGGATCAGAACCGGGCACAGGTGTGGAGGCTGAAGAGTGGAACGAAAGCGGGTCGAGCACAGAACCCGAGACCACGGGCACCGAGCTGTTCTGGCTGGATTACCAGGCTGACTGTGGCCGCCTCACCTCTTTCATTGTTCACAAGGTGAGACTGTGTGTAGGCGTGTGCTCCTGTGCATGTTGTACCACTGAGCTGCTCCAAGACGTGAAGCTTAAAGAGCTTTGGAGTGCTGGAAGCTCCTGATCAGTTTGTCTGCCTTTTCACCTCTGTTCTTTCCATGCCGCCCCTCTCTTAGGATGACCAGCCGGAGAGGATAGTGGAAAGAGTGGCAGAAGAAAATGTCCTGGACCCGGCCATGAGGGCAGCACTGAAGGCCCGGGTTCGAGAGGAAATGGACAAGAGGCGAGACAAGCGCTGAGCAAAGGCTACTGGAGATGTGACACCGGGGTGGGGGTGGGGCGCGGGAGAGGGAGGGAGTGTGACTGGGGGGTAAGAAGAGTGGGAGGAGCTAGTATAGGGGAAGGACATGAAGAGGGACACCCCTATGTAAGGTTGACTCCCACCGTGTCCACTTTAAAGTGATGTGACAGCTGTCATGTGAAAGCCAATGGGAATGAGTGGCGCCACACACACAGCAATGTCAGGGTAGGCCAGGGAACCTAAGCCCCATGTTCTCTCCCTCTCTGGACTTCCTTTCAGGGGTAGGTTCACACCACACAGAAGGGCAGTCACACAGGAGTGAGTCAGACTCCTTGTGCTGTCCAGGGCTGTCAGCTTAGCTGTGACTACAGCGTAAGGTGACGCTGCCCTGTAATAGTACTAACGTTGTTACTAAGAGCAGCTGGAGAGTTCCATCTGAAAGTCTTTGTGCCAGATATCTGCTGGGTCTGAAGATTCCATCCTGCTGCCCAGCTTCAGACATGACACCCCAACACTTGCACTAATGAATACTTTTGACACCTTCCTGAGCCAGACCCTTTCCAAACGATACAGGTCACCTCTGTGGTCACCTGCTTGGGGTCATCTCATCCCCTTGCTTCATTGTACCCTCACCACCAGTCTTTGAAGTATTTATTTCAGTTGTTTACAAGCCTTGTTTTTTTGTGAATGTACTTTGTGTTGGCTTGATCAGATATTACGGCTAAAGAATACATTTCTGAAAGTAAAATGCTATGATTATGACAAGTATGCATGAAAGGGAATTCATTTATTGGAGAAGCATTTTGGTTATGATCCCCAGAAGCTTGAGGTGACTCAAAAAGTGGACACTGCCTGTCGCTGTCTGGGGAATAAAAGGGGCAATGAAATTATTTCTGTTCACATATGGAAAAGAACCTCGGTCACATGATCAAGTTTGACCTGGACTCTACTGGATAACACAGCGCTACAAATGCAAGCTAGATCCAATCTCTGGGGAAAGTGTTTTCAAAAAATTGAATGATGGTTACCTTTTTTTTTTTACACTCTAACTTTATTTGGTCCTGTATATCTACTGACACATATTTTTGTATATTGGTCTTGTTGCATTGCATTGTTCTTGAAATAATAGTTATTAAAGAATGCTGAAAAAAAATTCAGAGTTTGATAAATGAGCTATGGCTGCTATTTTAAATGTCTCCCACTTTATCATTATGCGTGAATACATTGCAGCCATAGTTAGGGTGCCCTCCCTGTCCAGCAGGTGGTAGTATTCACATTCTCACAGCCATTCAGTACACTGAGGGAAAAGAGTAAGTTACAAAGAATGCAGACAGGTTAATCCTCAGGTCTGTACCAGAATGTACAGGGTTCTTATTCAAATCAGATTTATATTTCCATGACTTTTTAATGACCTTTTTAGGAAGAATAAGATTTTTGATGAATGTAAGCATTTTTGTTGCTGCAATAGTTGAATTCCTGTAAAATTGGGCTACTTCGATCTGGTCACAAACACCAGATCAAGCTAGTGAGATGGATGGATGGATTTCAGCTCTGATTTCAGCCACTTTTTTGTTTGGGCAGGTTTCCATGAAGGACAGGGTGATATCTGACAACTGCCATGGTTTACCCTGACTTTCTAGGATGAAAATTCAGGTGACGATTAACGAGCTTGTTCCACACGTGCTGTCTTACAGCTTAAATCCAAGTTTGTCTGAACCGTGTCATTCCTGAACTTTGTACAAAGTTTTGGACAGACATATCCACCTCCAATTTATTTGTCAAAGAGTGACAATCAAAAGTGAGGGACTACAGTCTCGTCCTGGAGACTGAATTAATCCCGCATGATTTCAAATTCATTTTTGCTACGCCCCAGAAGAGACTCACAATGCAGGTTAACGTGGACCCATCTGTCTGTGGATCAAAGGAGGCCATGCTGTTTTACCAGGAGAAAGTAATGCTCCTGTATGCGTATGGAAGTTTGCCTTCACTTTCCTAATCAAAACCAATGCAATAAAAAATCTTTCAGCTGACATTACACCTGGTATCTGTCACGACAAGCTAATAACACTAACAATGTTCCCTTAAGCCCCATTTGAAATGTATTTTAACCTGCATGGTTCACTACGTTGAAGCCCTGACATAATTGCCCATGTTTGGAAGAGTTGTGCTAACATACATGTTTGTCAAGAGAAGGTGAATAATTAACCTTATCACCTCCAAATGAATAGGGAGTGTTGAAGCGTGGAATTTTTTCAACACTTTTCAATGTATTTGTTCATTAGAATCAAGGTTGTCAGTGGTTGATTTGTGTAAGTTATTCTTGTATTACAGTTGAAACATCACACATCACAATGTGTTAACAGGACTGGGTCAGCCTTTGCTTGTTTCAGTTTGCTTCCATCTTTTCAATACAATATGAGCAGATATATAAAGGTAAACGAATGTAAAGCTAACATTAGCATTAGCAAAAGATTAGCAAGTTTGCAGCTGATATCAAATTTATTGATGGTGATACACATTCCTACCACAAGTGTATTGTATTAACATGTCCTTAATCTGCATCTAACCGAACTACCCTCCTAATATCTGAAATTTTGATTTGAAGTATCCCAAAACTATTGTTGTACTGTAACATATACCTATATTTGTGGTTTTAAAAGGGATTGGATGGGACCAGTGGATGTAGGTTTTTAGAGACTTACACCAGTATCTATCTGGATTATACTTTATAGCCCAGCTGTGGATTCCTTAAAACCAGCACAACCCAAACATCTTGATATATATTTCAGACTTAGAATACTGGCCGCTGTACAGCTCAAGGGAATACTGCCACTCGTGCACCGATCCAGGTTTTGAAAAGTGGTGATGTGAGAACTGTGTATCTAGTCTGGTGAGGTGGAAGTGCATTCCTCTGGGCAACAGAAGAGCCTAGTGCAGTGGGACAGTCTCCAGGGCTGGTGACACGCTGTGCCAAGGTCCAGTGTGTTCTAATGCCAGTGTTCCCATGAACGGAAGAAAAACACAAGGGGATGAACCGGACTTGAGCGCTGAAAGCAAAAACCGCTGATCCACACAATGGAGGGAGGGGGATTAATTCATTGTTTCAATTCATAGCGTGAAAAAATGCCCGCATTATCCCACAGCCGCACGTTGTGCCAAGCCTCACACCCTGTAACACACACTCTGTAAGCTTTTTTTTTTTTTTAAGCTGGGGGAAGGTTCCTGCCAGATCAGTACCTAATGACAACACCCTCTTCTTCTACACCACATGTATGTTGTTATGGTTTAGAAGGAGAGAAAATGTATATTCATGCATCACCACTTGCTCCAGTTGTGTTTCACCCCATCCCCCGCCAAAATGACCCTGACCTCTAGACGTCTCCGATTTCACCATGTAGCTATTGGTTGGCCAACCCTACTCTTGGACTCCCCGCCCCCCTTCCTTCACACCCGTTTTGTTATGCAACAGACTGGCCTCGCCATATTATCAGACACCAGTTACAACTGTAGCCTTGAGGTTTCTCAGCAAGACGTAACAAGTAACTGATTTTTTTTCCAAGTCATCGACAGAGAATGCACCATGGAATCTTCCCATGTGACAGTTACAAAAACTTTCATGAATGGAATAATTCAATAAGTCCAAAATGTTACCCATAAATGTGGTTGGGCAACTCAAATTGTCTGTTGGTGAATTTTTGCTTCTACAGTGCACCACTCTGTCAGACCCTACACCAGGAGACAGGCCATAAAGGTCAGTTTTGCTGAGCACCAGACTGAGTTAAGAACAGAGCTTTGGTGCATGCAAGCCCTATGGAGAGGTGTTTCATCTGCAGGTTTTTCATAGAGACACATAAAACCTGCTGGACATAGCACAAGAGGGCCAGGGTAAGGGGACTCTGACATCTACCATACTGGATATATGAAACATCCCCCTCATGTTTCTATATTGGTGTATATGTTCCCTTCTGCTGGAGAGTCAGATCAGAATAGATCAGGCTTGGACATATGGTCATCAGTATCAAGTCTCTCTTGGTTATTTGTGACCACCTGTATTTTCTTCAGCCTAGAGGGACCCAACACATTCAATAATTTCATTGTTTCTCAACTGATTAATCAAAGTACAAAACAAAAGAAACTGAGGCCCCATGCAAACATTTTATGCATCGCTTAACCTTCAAGCTCACAGAGGACCAAAATTAAATGTGTTTACCTTAAAGAACAACCGGCATAGATGAATGCCTTGAGGGTTTTGGTCACATTCTTTGGCTTCTGATTAGATAAAACCTGACAGATTTGTGCCTTCTAAAAACTTTTGTGGGAGGATACCTGGCAGAAAACTAAAGCACTGTGAAACGCGCACAGCATAATACATGGGGGGAGAAGCATAACACATAACTTCATAACAAATGCACAAATGCATATGAGCTCTCCTTCAGCTACCATGCACACATCTCTGTTTTGTATGTGAATACATTCTGCTTGTTCATCCTTGTATACCTTCTACCTCATTTAGCAACTTCCTGCAAAGGAACTCCAAAGCACTAGAGGAGTTGTGGATGTTTGCAATCCTGCTGATATCTATTTTCAATGGAGATGCCTTAAGGTGGACTTACAGTGTTTCTATTTTTACTTCTTATACA